>NW_026124684.1:0-48880 GCF_025177605.1 Cucumis melo | reverse complement strand
CTTTCGATCTTCGGGTCTCGTGCTCCGAGGACTTCAACCCACACTCCTGGCATGCTCCCTGACACGTTTTCCGGAGGTATAGGTCGGGAAGCGAGCTCGTTGGAGGGAGAACTGTGGTGCGACCCAAAACGGTCCAAAAGATGGCCGAAGCTTCCAACGAGTGGCGAACGCTCGTCCGGTGTCAGAAACCACTGGAAATGCACTTGCAGCGAAGGAAACGGGCTGAGCTCGAGGACTTCCGGTGCTCGTCCCAAGAAAACGCGAGCGGGAATGCCCCGGACTCAGTTTTCTCGTCCTGGGGTAAAAAGCGGTCCCCCGACGGTTTCTTCCCTTTGCTCCGTATTGGTCATAAGTCTTTCGATCTTCGGGTCTCGTGCTCCGAGGACTTCAACCCACACTCCTGGCATGCTCCCTGACACGTTTTCCAGAGGTATAGGTCGGGAAGCGAGCTCGTTGGAGGGAGAACTGTGGTGCGACCCAAAACGGTCCAAAAGATGGCCGAAGCTTCCAACGAGTGGCGAACGCTCGTCCGGTGTCAGAAACCACTGGAAATGCACTTGCAGCGAAGGAAACGGGCTGAGCTCAAGGACTTCCGGTGCTCGTCCCAAGAAAACGCGAGCGGGAATGCCCCGGACTCAGTTTTCTCGTCCTGGGGTAAAAAGCGGTCCCCCGACGGTTTCTTCCCTTTGCTCCGTATTGGTCATAAGTCTTTCGATCTTCGGGTCTCGTGCTCCGAGGACTTCAACCCACACTCCTGGCATGCTCCCTGACACGTTTTCCGGAGGTATAGGTCGGGAAGCGAGCTCGTTGGAGGGAGAACTGTGGTGCGACCCAAAACGGTCCAAAAGATGGCCGAAGCTTCCAACGAGTGGCGATTGCTCGTCCGGTGTCAGAAACCACTGGAAATGCACTTGCAGCGAAGGAAACGGGCTGAGCTCGAGGACTTCCGGTGCTCGTCCCAAGAAAATGCGAGCGGGAATGCCCCGGACTCAGTTTTCTCGTCCTGGGGTAAAAAGCGGTCCCCCGACGGTTTCTTCCCTTTTCTCCGTATTGGTCATAAGTCTTTCGATCTTCGGGTCTCGTGCTCCGAGGACTTCAACCCACACTCCTGACATGCTCCCTGACACGTTTTCCGAAGGTATAGGTCGGGAAGCGAGCTCGTTGGAGGGAGAACTGTGGTGCGACCCAAAACGGTCCAAAAGATGGCCGAAGCTTCCAACGAGTGGCGAACGCTCGTCCGGTGTCAGAAACCACTGGAAATGCACTTGCAGCGAAGGAAACGGGCTGAGCTCGAGGACTTCCGGTGCTCGTCCCAAGAAAACGCGAGCGGGAATGCCCCGGACTCAGTTTTCTCGTCCTGGGGTGAAAAGCGGTCCCCCGACGGTTTCTTCCCTTTGCTCCGTATTGGTCATAAGTCTTTCGATCTTCGGGTCTCGTGCTCCGAGGACTTCAACCCACACTCCTGGCATGCTCCCTGACACGTTTTCCGGAGGTATAGGTCGGGAAGCGAGCTCGTTGGAGGGAGAACTGTGGTGCGACCCAAAACGGTCCAAAAGATGGCCGAAGCTTCCAACGAGTGGCGAACGCTCGTCCGGTGTCAGAAACCACTGGAAATGCACTTGCAGCGAAGGAAACGGGCTGAGCTCGAGGACTTCCGGTGCTCGTCCCAAGAAAACGCGAGCGGGAATGCCCCGGACTCAGTTTTCTCGTCCTGGGGTAAAAAGCGGTCCCCCGACGGTTTCTTCCCTTTGCTCCGTATTGGTCATAAGTCTTTCGATCTTCGGGTCTCGTGCTCCGAGGACTTCAACCCACACTCCTGGCATGCTCCCTGACACGTTTTCCAGAGGTATAGGTCGGGAAGCGAGCTCGTTGGAGGGAGAACTGTGGTGCGACCCAAAACGGTCCAAAAGATGGCCGAAGCTTCCAACGAGTGGCGAACGCTCGTCCGGTGTCAGAAACCACTGGAAATGCACTTGCAGCGAAGGAAACGGGCTGAGCTCGAGGACTTCCGGTGCTCGTCCCAAGAAAACGCGAGCGGGAATGCCCCGGACTCAGTTTTCTCGTCCTGGGGTAAAAAGCGGTCCCCCGACGGTTTCTTCCCTTTTCTCCGTATTGGTCATAAGTCTTTCGATCTTCGGGTCTCGTGCTCCGAGGACTTCAACCCACACTCCTGACATGCTCCCTGACACGTTTTCCGAAGGTATAGGTCGGGAAGCGAGCTCGTTGGAGGGAGAACTGTGGTGCGACCCAAAACGGTCCAAAAGATGGCCGAAGCTTCCAACGAGTGGCGAACGCTCGTTCGGTGTCAGAAACCACTGGAAATGCACTCGCAGCGAAGGAAACGGGCTGAGCTCGAGGACTTCCGGTGCTCGTCCCAAGAAAACGCGAGCGGGAATGCCCCGGACTCAGTTTTCTCGTCCTGGGGTGAAAAGCGGTCCCCCGACGGTTTCTTCCCTTTGCTCCGTATTGGTCATAAGTCTTTCGATCTTCGGGTCTCGTGCTCCGAGGACTTCAACCCACACTCCTGGCATGCTCCCTGACACGTTTTCCGGAGGTATAGGTCGGGAAGCGAGCTCGTTGGAGGGAGAACTGTGGTGCGACCCAAAACGGTCCAAAAGATGGCCGAAGCTTCCAACGAGTGGCGAACGCTCGTCCGGTGTCAGAAACCACTGGAAATGCACTTGCAGCGAAGGAAACGGGCTGAGCTCGAGGACTTCCGGTGCTCGTCCCAAGAAAATGCGAGCGGGAATGCCCCGGACTCAGTTTTCTCGTCCTGGGGTAAAAAGCGGTCCCCCGACGGTTTCTTCCCTTTGCTCCGTATTGGTCATAAGTCTTTCGATCTTCGGGTCTCGTGCTCCGAGGACTTCAACCCACACTCCTGGCATGCTCCCTGACACGTTTTCCAGAGGTATAGGTCGGGAAGCGAGCTCGTTGGAGGGAGAACTGTGGTGCGACCCAAAACGGTCCAAAAGATGGCCGAAGCTTCCAACGAGTGGCGAACGCTCGTCCGGTGTCAGAAACCACTGGAAATGCACTTGCAGCGAAGGAAACGGGCTGAGCTCGAGGACTTCCGGTGCTCGTCCCAAGAAAACGCGAGCGGGAATGCCCCGGACTCAGTTTTCTCGTCCTGGGGTAAAAAGCGGTCCCCCGACGGTTTCTTCCCTTTGCTCCGTATTGGTCATAAGTCTTTCGATCTTCCGGTCTCGTGCTCCGAGGACTTCAACCCACACTCCTGGCATGCTCCCTGACACGTTTTCCGGAGGTATAGGTCGGGAAGCGAGCTCGTTGGAGGGAGAACTGTGGTGCGACCCAAAACGGTCCAAAAGATGGCCGAAGCTTCCAACGAGTGGCGAACGCTCGTCCGGTGTCAGAAACCACTGGAAATGCACTTGCAGCGAAGGAAACGGGCTGAGCTCGAGGACTTCCGGTGCTCGTCCCAAGAAAACGCGAGCGGGAATGCCCCGGACTCAGTTTTCTCGTCCTGGGGTGAAAAGCGGTCCCCCGACGGTTTCTTCCCTTTGCTCCGTATTGGTCATAAGTCTTTCGATCTTCGGGTCTCGTGCTCCGAGGACTTCAACCCACACTCCTGGCATGCTCCCTGACACGTTTTCCGGAGGTATAGGTCGGGAAGCGAGCTCGTTGGAGGGAGAACTGTGGTGCGACCCAAAACGGTCCAAAAGATGGCCGAAGCTTCCAACGAGTGGCGAACGCTCGTCCGGTGTCAGAAACCACTGGAAATGCACTTGCAGCGAAGGAAACGGGCTGAGCTCGAGGACTTCCGGTGCTCGTCCCAAGAAAACGCGAGCGGGAATGCCCCGGACTCAGTTTTCTCGTCCTGGGGTAAAAAGCGGTCCCCCGACGGTTTCTTCCCTTTGCTCCGTATTGGTCATAAGTCTTTCGATCTTCGGGTCTCGTGCTCCGAGGACTTCAACCCACACTCCTGGCATGCTCCCTGACACGTTTTCCAGAGGTATAGGTCGGGAAGCGAGCTCGTTGGAGGGAGAACTGTGGTGCGACCCAAAACGGTCCAAAAGATGGCCGAAGCTTCCAACGAGTGGCGAACGCTCGTCCGGTGTCAGAAACCACTGGAAATGCACTTGCAGCGAAGGAAACGGGCTGAGCTCGAGGACTTCCGGTGCTCGTCCCAAGAAAACGCGAGCGGGAATGCCCCGGACTAAGTTTTCTCGTCCTGGGGTGAAAAGCGGTCCCCCGACGGTTTCTTCCCTTTGCTCCGTATTGGTCATAAGTCTTTCGATCTTCGGGTCTCGTGCTCCGAGGACTTCAACCCACACTCCTGGCATGCTCCCTGACACGTTTTCCGGAGGTATAGGTCGGGAAGCGAGCTCGTTGGAGGGAGAACTGTGGTGCGACCCAAAACGGTCCAAAAGATGGCCGAAGCTTCCAACGAGTGGCGAACGCTCGTCCGGTGTCAGAAACCACTGGAAATGCACTTGCAGCGAAGGAAACGGGCTGAGCTCGAGGACTTCCGGTGCTCGTCCCAAGAAAACGCGAGCGGGAATGCCCCGGACTCAGTTTTCTCGTCCTGGGGTAAAAAGCGGTCCCCCGACGGTTTCTTCCCTTTGCTCCGTATTGGTCATAAGTCTTTCGATCTTCGGGTCTCGTGCTCCGAGGACTTCAACCCACACTCCTGGCATGCTCCCTGACACGTTTTCCAGAGGTATAGGTCGGGAAGCGAGCTCGTTGGAGGGAGAACTGTGGTGCGACCCAAAACGGTCCAAAAGATGGCCGAAGCTTCCAACGAGTGGCGAACGCTCGTCCGGTGTCAGAAACCACTGGAAATGCACTTGCAGCGAAGGAAACGGGCTGAGCTCGAGGACTTCCGGTGCTCGTCCCAAGAAAACGCGAGCGGGAATGCCCCGGACTCAGTTTTCTCGTCCTGGGGTAAAAAGCGGTCCCCCGACGGTTTCTTCCCTTTGCTCCGTATTGGTCATAAGTCTTTCGATCTTCGGGTCTCGTGCTCCGAGGACTTCAACCCACACTCCTGGCATGCTCCCTGACACGTTTTCCGGAGGTATAGGTCGGGAAGCGAGCTCGTTGGAGGGAGAACTGTGGTGCGACCCAAAACGGTCCAAAAGATGGCCGAAGCTTCCAACGAGTGGCGAACGCTCGTCCGGTGTCAGAAACCACTGGAAATGCACTTGCAGCGAAGGAAACGGGCTGAGCTCGAGGACTTCCGGTGCTCGTCCCAAGAAAACGCGAGCGGGAATGCCCCGGACTCAGTTTTCTCGTCCTGGGGTAAAAAGCGGTCCCCCGACGGTTTCTTCCCTTTTCTCCGTATTGGTCATAAGTCTTTCGATCTTCGGGTCTCGTGCTCCGAGGACTTCAACCCACACTCCTGACATGCTCCCTGACACGTTTTCCGAAGGTATAGGTCGGGAAGCGAGCTCGTTGGAGGGAGAACTGTGGTGCGACCCAAAACGGTCCAAAAGATGGCCGAAGCTTCCAACGAGTGGCGAACGCTCGTCCGGTGTCAGAAACCACTGGAAATGCACTTGCAGCGAAGGAAACGGGCTGAGCTCGAGGACTTCCGGTGCTCGTCCCAAGAAAACGCGAGCGGAAATGCCCCGGACTCAGTTTTCTCGTCCTGGGGTGAAAAGCGGTCCCCCGACGGTTTCTTCCCTTTGCTCCGTATTGGTCATAAGTCTTTCGATCTTCGGGTCTCGTGCTCCGAGGACTTCAACCCACACTCCTGGCATGCTCCCTGACACGTTTTCCGGAGGTATAGGTCGGGAAGCGAGCTCGTTGGAGGGAGAACTGTGGTGCGACCCAAAACGGTCCAAAAGATGGCCGAAGCTTCCAACGAGTGGCGAACGCTCGTCCGGTGTCAGAAACCACTGGAAATGCACTTGCAGCGAAGGAAACGGGCTGAGCTCGAGGACTTCCGGTGCTCGTCCCAAGAAAATGCGAGCGGGAATGCCCCGGACTCAGTTTTCTCGTCCTGGGGTAAAAAGCGGTCCCCCGACGGTTTCTTCCCTTTGCTCCGTATTGGTCATAAGTCTTTCGATCTTCGGGTCTCGTGCTCCGAGGACTTCAACCCACACTCCTGGCATGCTCCCTGACACGTTTTCCAGAGGTATAGGTCGGGAAGCGAGCTCGTTGGAGGGAGAACTGTGGTGCGACCCAAAACGGTCCAAAAGATGGCCGAAGCTTCCAACGAGTGGCGAACGCTCGTCCGGTGTCAGAAACCACTGGAAATGCACTTGCAGCGAAGGAAACGGGCTGAGCTCGAGGACTTCCGGTGCTCGTCCCAAGAAAACGCGAGCGGGAATGCCCCGGACTCAGTTTTCTCGTCCTGGGGTAAAAAGCGGTCCCCCGACGGTTTCTTCCCTTTGCTCCGTATTGGTCATAAGTCTTTCGATCTTCAGGTCTCGTGCTCCGAGGACTTCAACCCACACTCCTGGCATGCTCCCTGACACGTTTTCCGGAGGTATAGGTCGGGAAGCGAGCTCGTTGGAGGGAGAACTGTGGTGCGACCCAAAACGGTCCAAAAGATGGCCGAAGCTTCCAACGAGTGGCGAACGCTCGTCCGGTGTCAGAAACCACTGGAAATGCACTTGCAGCGAAGGAAACGGGCTGAGCTCGAGGACTTCCGGTGCTCGTCCCAAGAAAACGCGAGCGGGAATGCCCCGGACTCAGTTTTCTCGTCCTGGGGTGAAAAGCGGTCCCCCGACGGTTTCTTCCCTTTGCTCCGTATTGGTCATAAGTCTTTCGATCTTCGGGTCTCGTGCTCCGAGGACTTCAACCCACACTCCTGGCATGCTCCCTGACACGTTTTCCGGAGGTATAGGTCGGGAAGCGAGCTCGTTGGAGGGAGAACTGTGGTGCGACCCAAAACGGTCCAAAAGATGGCCGAAGCTTCCAACGAGTGGCGAACGCTCGTCCGGTGTCAGAAACCACTGGAAATGCACTTGCAGCGAAGGAAACGGGCTGAGCTCGAGGACTTCCGGTGCTCGTCCCAAGAAAACGCGAGCGGGAATGCCCCGGACTCAGTTTTCTCGTCTTGGGGTAAAAAGCGGTCCCCCGACGGTTTCTTCCCTTTGCTCCGTATTGGTCATAAGTCTTTCGATCTTCGGGTCTCGTGCTCCGAGGACTTCAACCCACACTCCTGGCATGCTCCCTGACACGTTTTCCAGAGGTATAGGTCGGGAAGCGAGCTCGTTGGAGGGAGAACTGTGGTGCGACCCAAAACGGTCCAAAAGATGGCCGAAGCTTCCAACGAGTGGCGAACGCTCGTCCGGTGTCAGAAACCACTTGAAATGCACTTGCAGCGAAGGAAACGGGCTGAGCTCGAGGACTTCCGGTGCTCGTCCCAAGAAAACGCGAGCGGGAATGCCCCAGACTCAGTTTTCTCGTCCTGGGGTAAAAAGCGGTCCCCCGACGGTTTCTTCCCTTTGCTCCGTATTGGTCATAAGTCTTTCGATCTTCGGGTCTCGTGCTCCGAGGACTTCAACCCACACTCCTGGCATGCTCCCTGACACGTTTTCCGGAGGTATAGGTCGGGAAGCGAGCTCGTTGGAGGGAGAACTGTGGTGCGACCCAAAACGGTCCAAAAGATGGCCGAAGCTTCCAACGAGTGGCAAACGCTCGTTCGGTGTCAGAAACCACTGGAAATGCACTTGCAGCGAAGGAAACGGGCTGAGCTCGAGGACTTCCGGTGCTCGTCCCAAGAAAACGCGAGCGGGAATGCCCCGGACTAAGTTTTCTCGTCCTGGGGTGAAAAGCGGTCCCCCGACGGTTTCTTCCCTTTGCTCCGTATTGGTCATAAGTCTTTCGATCTTCGGGTCTCGTGCTCCGAGGACTTCAACCCACACTCCTGGCATGCTCCCTGACACGTTTTCCGGAGGTATAGGTCGGGAAGCGAGCTCGTTGGAGGGAGAACTGTGGTGCGACCCAAAACGGTCCAAAAGATGGCCGAAGCTTCCAACGAGTGGCGAACGCTCGTCCGGTGTCAGAAACCACTGGAAATGCACTTGCAGCGAAGGAAACGGGCTGAGCTCGAGGACTTCCGGTGCTCGTCCCAAGAAAACGCGAGCGGGAATGCCCCGGACTCAGTTTTCTCGTCCTGGGGTAAAAAGCGGTCCCCCGACGGTTTCTTCCCTTTGCTCCGTATTGGTCATAAGTCTTTCGATCTTCGGGTCTCGTGCTCCGAGGACTTCAACCCACACTCCTGGCATGCTCCCTGACACGTTTTCCAGAGGTATAGGTCGGGAAGCGAGCTCGTTGGAGGGAGAACTGTGGTGCGACCCAAAACGGTCCAAAAGATGGCCGAAGCTTCCAACGAGTGGCGAACGCTCGTCCGGTGTCAGAAACCACTGGAAATGCACTTGCAGCGAAGGAAACGGGCTGAGCTCGAGGACTTCCGGTGCTCGTCCCAAGAAAACGCGAGCGGGAATGCCCCGGACTCAGTTTTCTCGTCCTGGGGTAAAAAGCGGTCCCCCGACGGTTTCTTCCCTTTGCTCCGTATTGGTCATAAGTCTTTCGATCTTCGGGTCTCGTGCTCCGAGGACTTCAACCCACACTCCTGGCATGCTCCCTGACACGTTTTCCGGAGGTATAGGTCGGGAAGCGAGCTCGTTGGAGGGAGAACTGTGGTGCGACCCAAAACGGTCCAAAAGATGGCCGAAGCTTCCAACGAGTGGCGAACGCTCGTCCGGTGTCAGAAACCACTGGAAATGCACTTGCAGCGAAGGAAACGGGCTGAGCTCGAGGACTTCCCGTGCTCGTCCCAAGAAAACGCGAGCGGGAATGTCCCGGACTCAGTTTTCTCGTCCTGGGGTAAAAAGCGGTCCCCCGACGGTTTCTTCCCTTTTCTCCGTATTGGTCATAAGTCTTTCGATCTTCGGGTCTCGTGCTCCGAGGACTTCAACCCACACTCCTGACATGCTCCCTGACACGTTTTCCGAAGGTATAGGTCGGGAAGCGAGCTCGTTGGAGGGAGAACTGTGGTGCGACCCAAAACGGTCCAAAAGATGGCCGAAGCTTCCAACGAGTGGCGAACGCTCGTCCGGTGTCAGAAACCACTGGAAATGCACTTGCAGCGAAGGAAACGGGCTGAGCTCGAGGACTTCCGGTGCTCGTCCCAAGAAAACGCGAGCGGGAATGCCCCGGACTCAGTTTTCTCGTCCTGGGGTGAAAAGCGGTCCCCCGACGGTTTCTTCCCTTTGCTCCGTATTGGTCATAAGTCTTTCGATCTTCGGGTCTCGTGCTCCGAGGACTTCAACCCACACTCCTGGCATGCTCCCTGACACGTTTTCCGGAGGTATAGGTCGGGAAGCGAGCTCGTTGGAGGGAGAACTGTGGTGCGACCCAAAACGGTCCAAAAGATGGCCGAAGCTTCCAACGAGTGGCGAACGCTCGTCCGGTGTCAGAAACCACTGGAAATGCACTTGCAGCGAAGGAAACGGGCTGAGCTCGAGGACTTCCGGTGCTCGTCCCAAGAAAACGCGAGCGGGAATGCCCCGGACTCAGTTTTCTCGTCTTGGGGTAAAAAGCGGTCCCCCGACGGTTTCTTCCCTTTGCTCCGTATTGGTCATAAGTCTTTCGATCTTCGGGTCTCGTGCTCCGAGGACTTCAACCCACACTCCTGGCATGCTCCCTGACACGTTTTCCGGAGGTATAGGTCGGGAAGCGAGCTCGTTGGAGGGAGAACTGTGGTGCGACCCAAAACGGTCCAAAAGATGGCCGAAGCTTCCAACGAGTGGCGAACGCTCGTCCGGTGTCAGAAACCACTTGAAATGCACTTGCAGCGAAGGAAACGGGCTGAGCTCGAGGACTTCCGGTGCTCGTCCCAAGAAAACGCGAGCGGGAATGCCCCGGACTCAGTTTTCTCGTCCTGGGGTAAAAAGCGGTCCCCCGACGGTTTCTTCCCTTTGCTCCGTATTGGTCATAAGTCTTTCGATCTTCGGGTCTCGTGCTCCGAGGACTTCAACCCACACTCCTGGCATGCTCCCTGACACGTTTTCCGGAGGTATAGGTCGGGAAGCGAGCTCGTTGGAGGGAGAACTGTGGTGCGACCCAAAACGGTCCAAAAGATGGCCGAAGCTTCCAACGAGTGGCGAACGCTCGTCCGGTGTCAGAAACCACTGGAAATGCACTTGCAGCGAAGGAAACGGGCTGAGCTCGAGGACTTCCGGTGCTCGTCCCAAGAAAACGCGAGCGGGAATGCCCCGGACTAAGTTTTCTCGTCCTGGGGTGAAAAGCGGTCCCCCGACGGTTTCTTCCCTTTGCTCCGTATTGGTCATAAGTCTTTCGATCTTCGGGTCTCGTGCTCCGAGGACTTCAACCCACACTCCTGGCATGCTCCCTGACACGTTTTCCGGAGGTATAGGTCGGGAAGCGAGCTCGTTGGAGGGAGAACTGTGGTGCGACCCAAAACGGTCCAAAAGATGGCCGAAGCTTCCAACGAGTGGCGAACGCTCGTCCGGTGTCAGAAACCACTGGAAATGCACTTGCAGCGAAGGAAACGGGCTGAGCTCGAGGACTTCCGGTGCTCGTCCCAAGAAAACGCGAGCGGGAATGCCCCGGACTCAGTTTTCTCGTCCTGGGGTAAAAAGCGGTCCCCCGACGGTTTCTTCCCTTTGCTCCGTATTGGTCATAAGTCTTTCGATCTTCGGGTCTCGTGCTCCGAGGACTTCAACCCACACTCCTGGCATGCTCCCTGACACGTTTTCCAGAGGTATAGGTCGGGAAGCGAGCTCGTTGGAGGGAGAACTGTGGTGCGACCCAAAACGGTCCAAAAGATGGCCGAAGCTTCCAACGAGTGGCGAACGCTCGTCCGGTGTCAGAAACCACTGGAAATGCACTTGCAGCGAAGGAAACGGGCTGAGCTCGAGGACTTCCGGTGCTCGTCCCAAGAAAACGCGAGCGGGAATGCCCCGGACTCAGTTTTCTCGTCCTGGGGTAAAAAGCGGTCCCCCGACGGTTTCTTCCCTTTGCTCCGTATTGGTCATAAGTCTTTCGATCTTCGGGTCTCGTGCTCCGAGGACTTCAACCCACACTCCTGGCATGCTCCCTGACACGTTTTCCGGAGGTATAGGTCGGGAAGCGAGCTCGTTGGAGGGAGAACTGTGGTGCGACCCAAAACGGTCCAAAAGATGGCCGAAGCTTCCAACGAGTGGCGAACGCTCGTCCGGTGTCAGAAACCACTGGAAATGCACTTGCAGCGAAGGAAACGGGCTGAGCTCGAGGACTTCCGGTGCTCGTCCCAAGAAAATGCGAGCGGGAATGCCCCGGACTCAGTTTTCTCGTCCTGGGGTGAAAAGCGGTCCCCCGACGGTTTCTTCCCTTTGCTCCGTATTGGTCATAAGTCTTTCGATCTTCGGGTCTCGTGCTCCGAGGACTTCAACCCACACTCCTGGCATGCTCCCTGACACGTTTTCCGGAGGTATAGGTCGGGAAGCGAGCTCGTTGGAGGGAGAACTGTGGTGCGACCCAAAACGGTCCAAAAGATGGCCGAAGCTTCCAACGAGTGGCGAACGCTCGTCCGGTGTCAGAAACCACTGGAAATGCACTTGCAGCGAAGGAAACGGGCTGAGCTCGAGGACTTCCGGTGCTCGTCCCAAGAAAATGCGAGCGGGAATGCCCCGGACTCAGTTTTCTCGTCCTGGGGTAAAAAGCGGTCCCCCGACGGTTTCTTCCCTTTTCTCCGTATTGGTCATAAGTCTTTCGATCTTCGGGTCTCGTGCTCCGAGGACTTGAACCCACACTCCTGACATGCTCCCTGACACGTTTTCCGAAGGTATAGGTCGGGAAGCGAGCTCGTTGGAGGGAGAACTGTGGTGCGACCCAAAACGGTCCAAAAGATGGCCGAAGCTTCCAACGAGTGGCGAACGCTCGTCCGGTGTCAGAAACCACTGGAAATGCACTTGCAGCGAAGGAAACGGGCTGAGCTCGAGGACTTCCGGTGCTCGTCCCAAGAAAACGCGAGCGGGAATGCCCCGGACTCAGTTTTCTCGTCCTGGGGTAAAAAGCGGTCCCCCGACGGTTTCTTCCCTTTGCTCCGTATTGGTCATAAGTCTTTCGATCTTCGGGTCTCGTGCTCCGAGGACTTCAACCCACACTCCTGGCATGCTCCCTGACACGTTTTCCAGAGGTATAGGTCGGGAAGCGAGCTCGTTGGAGGGAGAACTGTGGTGCGACCCAAAACGGTCCAAAAGATGGCCGAAGCTTCCAACGAGTGGCGAACGCTCGTCCGGTGTCAGAAACCACTGGAAATGCACTTGCAGCGAAGGAAACGGGCTGAGCTCGAGGACTTCCGGTGCTCGTCCCAAGAAAACGCGAGCGGGAATGCCCCGGACTCAGTTTTCTCGTCCTGGGGTAAAAAGCGGTCCCCCGACGGTTTCTTCCCTTTTCTCCGTATTGGTCATAAGTCTTTCGATCTTCGGGTCTCGTGCTCCGAGGACTTCAACCCACACTCCTGACATGCTCCCTGACACGTTTTCCGAAGGTATAGGTCGGGAAGCGAGCTCGTTGGAGGGAGAACTGTGGTGCGACCCAAAACGGTCCAAAAGATGGCCGAAGCTTCCAACGAGTGGCGAACGCTCGTCCGGTGTCAGAAACCACTGGAAATGCACTTGCAGCGAAGGAAACGGGCTGAGCTCGAGGACTTCCGGTGCTCGTCCCAAGAAAACGCGAGCGGGAATGCCCCGGACTCAGTTTTCTCGTCCTGGGGTGAAAAGCGGTCCCCCGATGGTTTCTTCCCTTTGCTCCGTATTGGTCATAAGTCTTTCGATCTTCGGGTCTCGTGCTCCGAGGACTTCAACCCACACTCCTGGCATGCTCCCTGACACGTTTTCCGGAGGTATAGGTCGGGAAGCGAGCTCGTTGGAGGGAGAACTGTGGTGCGACCCAAAACGGTCCAAAAGATGGCCGAAGCTTCCAACGAGTGGCGAACGCTCGTCCGGTGTCAGAAACCACTGGAAATGCACTTGCAGCGAAGGAAACGGGCTGAGCTCGAGGACTTCCGGTGCTCGTCCCAAGAAAACGCGAGCGGGAATGCCCCGGACTCAGTTTTCTCGTCCTGGGGTAAAAAGCGGTCCCCCGACGGTTTCTTCCCTTTGCTCCGTATTGGTCATAAGTCTTTCGATCTTCGGGTCTCGTGCTCCGAGGACTTCAACCCACACTCCTGGCATGCTCCCTGACACGTTTTCCAGAGGTATAGGTCGGGAAGCGAGCTCGTTGGAGGGAGAACTGTGGTGCGACCCAAAACGGTCCAAAAGATGGCCGAAGCTTCCAACGAGTGGCGAACGCTCGTCCGGTGTCAGAAACCACTGGAAATGCACTTGCAGCGAAGGAAACGGGCTGAGCTCGAGGACTTCCGGTGCTCGTCCCAAGAAAACGCGAGCGGGAATGCCCCGGACTCAGTTTTCTCGTCCTGGGGTAAAAAGCGGTCCCCCGACGGTTTCTTCCCTTTTCTCCGTATTGGTCATAAGTCTTTCGATCTTCGGGTCTCGTGCTCCGAGGACTTCAACCCACACTCCTGACATGCTCCCTGACACGTTTTCCGAAGGTATAGGTCGGGAAGCGAGCTCGTTGGAGGGAGAACTGTGGTGCGACCCAAAACGGTCCAAAAGATGGCCGAAGCTTCCAACGAGTGGCGAACGCTCGTCCGGTGTCAGAAACCACTGGAAATGCACTTGCAGCGAAGGAAACGGGCTGAGCTCGAGGACTTCCGGTGCTCGTCCCAAGAAAACGCGAGCGGGAATGCCCCGGACTCAGTTTTCTCGTCCTGGGGTGAAAAGCGGTCCCCCGACGGTTTCTTCCCTTTGCTCCGTATTGGTCATAAGTCTTTCGATCTTCGGGTCTCGTGCTCCGAGGACTTCAACCCACACTCCTGGCATGCTCCCTGACACGTTTTCCGGAGGTATAGGTCGGGAAGCGAGCTCGTTGGAGGGAGAACTGTGGTGCGACCCAAAACGGTCCAAAAGATGGCCGAAGCTTCCAACGAGTGGCGAACGCTCGTCCGGTGTCAGAAACCACTGGAAATGCACTTGCAGCGAAGGAAACGGGCTGAGCTCGAGGACTTCCGGTGCTCGTCCCAAGAAAACGCGAGCGGGAATGCCCCGGACTCAGTTTTCTCGTCCTGGGGTAAAAAGCGGTCCCCCGACGGTTTCTTCCCTTTGCTCCGTATTGGTCATAAGTCTTTCGATCTTCGGGTCTCGTGCTCCGAGGACTTCAACCCACACTCCTGGCATGCTCCCTGACACGTTTTCCAGAGGTATAGGTCGGGAAGCGAGCTCGTTGGAGGGAGAACTGTGGTGCGACCCAAAACGGTCCAAAAGATGCCCGAAGCTTCCAACGAGTGGCGAACGCTCGTCCGGTGTCAGAAACCACTGGAAATGCACTTGCAGCGAAGGAAACGGGCTGAGCTCGAGGACTTCCGGTGCTCGTCCCAAGAAAACGCGAGCGGGAATGCCCCGGACTCAGTTTTCTCGTCCTGGGGTAAAAAGCGGTCCCCCGACGGTTTCTTCCCTTTGCTCCGTATTGGTCATAAGTCTTTCGATCTTCAGGTCTCGTGCTCCGAGGACTTCAACCCACACTCCTGGCATGCTCCCTGACACGTTTTCCGGAGGTATAGGTCGGGAAGCGAGCTCGTTGGAGGGAGAACTGTGGTGCGACCCAAAACGGTCCAAAAGATGGCCGAAGCTTCCAACGAGTGGCGAACGCTCGTCCGGTGTCAGAAACCACTGGAAATGCACTTGCAGCGAAGGAAACGGGCTGAGCTCGAGGACTTCCGGTGCTCGTCCCAAGAAAACGCGAGCGGGAATGCCCCGGACTCAGTTTTCTCGTCCTGGGGTGAAAAGCGGTCCCCCGACGGTTTCTTCCCTTTGCTCCGTATTGGTCATAAGTCTTTCGATCTTCGGGTCTCGTGCTCCGAGGACTTCAACCCACACTCCTGGCATGCTCCCTGACACGTTTTCCGGAGGTATAGGTCGGGAAGCGAGCTCGTTGGAGGGAGAACTGTGGTGCGACCCAAAACGGTCCAAAAGATGGCCGAAGCTTCCAACGAGTGGCGAACGCTCGTCCGGTGTCAGAAACCACTGGAAATGCACTTGCAGCGAAGGAAACGGGCTGAGCTCGAGGACTTCCGGTGCTCGTCCCAACAAAACGCGAGCGGGAATGCCCCGGACTCAGTTTTCTCGTCCTGGGGTAAAAAGCGGTCGCCCGACGGTTTCTTCACTTTGCTCCGTATTGGTCATAAGTCTTTCGATCTTCGGGTCTCGTGCTCCGAGGACTTCAACCCACACTCCTGGCATGCTCCCTGACACGTTTTCCGGAGGTATAGGTCGGGAAGCGAGCTCGTTGGAGGGAGAACTGTGGTGCGACCCAAAACGGTCCAAAAGATGGCCGAAGCTTCCAACGAGTGGCGAACGCTCGTCCGGTGTCAGAAACCACTGGAAATGCACTTGCAGCGAAGGAAACGGGCTGAGCTCGAGGACTTCCGATGCTCGTCCCAAGAAAACGCGAGCGGGAATGCCCCGGACTCAGTTTTCTCGTCCTGGGGTAAAAAGCGGTCCCCCGACGGTTTCTTCCCTTTGCTCCGTATTGGTCATAAGTCTTTCGATCTTCGGGTCTCGTGCTCCGAGGACTTCAACCCACACTCCTGGCATGCTCCCTGACACGTTTTCCGGAGGTATAGGTCGGGAAGCGAGCTCGTTGGACGGAGAACTGTGGTGCGACCCAAAACGGTCCAAAAGATGGCCGAAGCTTCCAACGAGTGGCGAACGCTCGTCCGGTGTCAGAAACCACTGGAAATGCACTTGCAGCGAAGGAAACGGGCTGAGCTCGAGGACTTCCGGTGCTCGTCCCAGGAAAACGCGAGCGGGAATGCCCCGGACTCAGTTTTCTCGTCCTGGGGTAAAAAGCGGTCCCCCGACGGTTTCTTCCCTTTGCTCCGTATTGGTCATAAGTCTTTCGATCTTCGGGTCTGGTGCTCCGAGGACTTTAACCCACACTCCTGGCATGCTCCCTGACACGTTTTCCGGAGGTATAGGTCGGGAAGCGAGCTCGTTGGAGGGAGAACTGTGGTGCGACCCAAAACGGTCCAAAAGATGGCCGAAGCTTCCAACGAGTGGCGAACGCTCGTCCGGTGTCAGAAACCACTGGAAATGCACTTGCAGCGAAGGAAACGGGCTGAGCTCGAGGACTTCCGGTGCTCGTCCCAAGAAAACGCGAGCGGGAATGCCCCGGACTCAGTTTTCTCGTCCTGGGGTAAAAAGCGGTCCCCCGACGGTTTCTTCCCTTTGCTCCGTATTGGTCATAAGTCTTTCGATCTTCGGGTCTCGTGCTCCGAGGACTTCAACCCACACTCCTGGCATGCTCCCTGACACGTTTTCCGGAGGTATAGGTCGGGAAGCGAGCTCGTTGGAGGGAGAACTGTGGTGCGACCCAAAACGGTCCAAAAGATGGCCGAAGCTTCCAACGAGTGGCGAACGCTCGTCCGGTGTCAGAAACCACTGGAAATGCACTTGCAGCGAAGGAAACGGGCTGAGCTCGAGGACTTCCGGTGCTCGTCCCAGGAAAACGCGAGCGGGAATGCCCCGGACTCAGTTTTCTCGTCCTGGGGTAAAAAGCGGTCCCCCGACGGTTTCTTCCCTTTGCTCCGTATTGGTCATAAGTCTTTCGATCTTCGGGTCTCGTGCTCCGAGGACTTCAACCCACACTCCTGGCATGCTCCCTGACACGTTTTCCGGAGGTATAGGTCGGGAAGCGAGCTCGTTGGAGGGGGAACTGTGGTGCGACCCAAAACGGTCCAAAAGATGGCCGAAGCTTCCAACGAGTGGCGAACGCTCGTCCGGTGTCAGAAACCACTGGAAATGCACTTGCAGCGAAGGAAACGGGCTGAGCTCGAGGACTTCCGGTGCTCGTCCCAGGAAAACGCGAGCGGGAATGCCCCGGACTCAGTTTTCCCGTCCTGGGGTAAAAAGCGGTCCCCCGACGGTTTCTTCCCTTTGCTCCGGATTGGTCATAAGTCTTTCGATCTTCGGGTCTCGTGCTCCGAGGACTTCAACCCACACTCCTGGCATGCTCCCTGACACGTTTTCCGGAGGTATAGGTCGGGAAGCGAGCTCGTTGGAGGGAGAACTGTGGTGCGACCCAAAACGGTCCAAAAGATGGCCGAAGCTTCCAACGAGTGGCGAACGCTCGTCCGGTGTCAGAAACCACTGGAAATGCACTTGCAGCGAAGGAAACGGGCTGAGCTCGTGGACTTCCGGTGCTCGTCCCAAGAAAACGCGAGCGGGAATGCCCCGGACTCAGTTTTCTCGTCCTGGGGTAAAAAGCGGTCCCCCGACGGTTTCTTCCCTTTGCTCCGTATTGGTCATAAGTCTTTCGATCTTCGGGTCTCGTGCTCCGAGGACTTCAACCCACACTCCTGGCATGCTCCCTGACACGTTTTCCGGAGGTATAGGTCGGGAAGCTAGCTCGTTGGAGGGAGAACTGTGGTGCGACCCAAAACGGTCCAAAAGATGGCCGAAGCTTCCAACGAGTGGCGAACGCTCGTCCGGTGTCAGAAACCACTGGAAATGCACTTGCAGCGAAGGAAACGGGCTGAGCTCGAGGACTTCCGGTGCTCGTCCCAAGAAAACGCGAGCGGGAATGCCCCGGACTCAGTTTTCTCGTCCTGGGGTAAAAAGCGGTCCCCCGACGGTTTCTTCCCTTTGCTCCGTATTGGTCATAAGTCTTTCGATCTTCGGGTCTCGTGCTCCGAGGACTTCAACCCACACTCCTGGCATGCTCCCTGACACGTTTTCCGGAGGTATAGGTCGGGAAGCGAGCTCGTTGGAGGGAGAACTGTGGTGCGACCCAAAACGGTCCAAAAGATGGCCGAAGCTTCCAACGAGTGGCGAACGCTCGTCCGGTGTCAGAAACCACTGGAAATGCACTTGCAGCGAAGGAAACGGGCTGAGCTCGAGGACTTCCGGTGCTCGTCCCAGGAAAACGCGAGCGGGAATGCCCCGGACTCAGTTTTCTCGTCCTGGGGTAAAAAGCGGTCCCCCGACGGTTTCTTCCCTTTGCTCCGTATTGGTCATAAGTCTTTCGATCTTCGGGTCTCGTGCTCCGAGGACTTCAACCCACACTCCTGGCATGCTCCCTGACACGTTTTCCGGAGGTATAGGTCGGGAAGCGAGCTCGTTGGAGGGGGAACTGTGGTGCGACCCAAAACGGTCCAAAAGATGGCCGAAGCTTCCAACGAGTGGCGAACGCTCGTCCGGTGTCAGAAACCACTGGAAATGCACTTGCAGCGAAGGAAACGGGCTGAGCTCGAGGACTTCCGGTGCTCGTCCCAGGAAAACGCGAGCGGGAATGCCCCGGACTCAGTTTTCCCGTCCTGGGGTAAAAAGCGGTCCCCCGACGGTTTCTTCCCTTTGCTCCGTATTGGTCATAAGTCTTTCGATCTTCGGGTCTCGTGCTCCGAGGACTTCAACCCACACTCCTGGCATGCTCCCTGACACGTTTTCCGGAGGTATAGGTCGGGAAGCGAGCTCGTTGGAGGGAGAACTGTGGTGCGACCCAAAACGGTCCAAAAGATGGCCGAAGCTTCCAACGAGTGGCGAACGCTCGTCCGGTGTCAGAAACCACTGGAAATGCACTTGCAGCGAAGGAAACGGGCTGAGCTCGTGGACTTCCGGTGCTCGTCCCAAGAAAACGCGAGCGGGAATGCCCCGGACTCAGTTTTCTCGTCCTGGGGTAAAAAGCGGTCCCCCGACGGTTTCTTCCCTTTGCTCCGTATTGGTCATAAGTCTTTCGATCTTCGGGTCTCGTGCTCCGAGGACTTCAACCCACACTCCTGGCATGCTCCCTGACACGTTTTCCGGAGGTATAGGTCGGGAAGCGAGCTCGTTGGAGGGAGAACTGTGGTGCGACCCAAAACGGTCCAAAAGATGGCCGAAGCTTCCAACGAGTGGCGAACGCTCGTCCGGTGTCAGAAACCACTGGAAATGCACTTGCAGCGAAGGAAACGGGCTGAGCTCGAGGACTTCCGGTGCTCGTCCCAAGAAAACGCGAGCGGGAATGCCCCGGACTCAGTTTTCTCGTCCTGGGGTAAAAAGCGGTCCCCCGACGGTTTCTTCCCTTTGCTCCGTATTGGTCATAAGTCTTTCGATCTTCGGGTCTCGTGCTCCGAGGACTTCAACCCACACTCCTGGCATGCTCCCTGACACGTTTTCCGGAGGTATAGGTCGGGAAGCGAGCTCGTTGGAGGGAGAACTGTGGTGCGACCCAAAACGGTCCAAAAGATGGCCGAAGCTTCCAACGAGTGGCGAACGCTCGTCCGGTGTCAGAAACCACTGGAAATGCACTTGCAGCGAAGGAAACGGGCTGAGCTCGAGGACTTCCGGTGCTCGTCCCAGGAAAACGCGAGCGGGAATGCCCCGGACTCAGTTTTCTCGTCCTGGGGTAAAAAGCGGTCCCCCGACGGTTTCTTCCCTTTGCTCCGTATTGGTCATAAGTCTTTCGATCTTCGGGTCTCGTGCTCCGAGGACTTCAACCCACACTCCTGGCATGCTCCCTGACACGTTTTCCGGAGGTATAGGTCGGGAAGCGAGCTCGTTGGAGGGGGAACTGTGGTGCGACCCAAAACGGTCCAAAAGATGGCCGAAGCTTCCAACGAGTGGCGAACGCTCGTCCGGTGTCAGAAACCACTGGAAATGCACTTGCAGCGAAGGAAACGGGCTGAGCTCGAGGACTTCCGGTGCTCGTCCCAGGAAAACGCGAGCGGGAATGCCCCGGACTCAGTTTTCCCGTCCTGGGGTAAAAAGCGGTCCCCCGACGGTTTCTTCCCTTTGCTCCGTATTGGTCATAAGTCTTTCGATCTTCGGGTCTCGTGCTCCGAGGACTTCAACCCACACTCCTGGCATGCTCCCTGACACGTTTTCCAGAGGTATAGGTCGGGAAGCGAGCTCGTTGGAGGGAGAACTGTGGTGCGACCCAAAACGGTCCAAAAGATGGCCGAAGCTTCCAACGAGTGGCGAACGCTCGTCCGGTGTCAGAAACCACTGGAAATGCACTTGCAGCGAAGGAAACGGGCTGAGCTCGTGGACTTCCGGTGCTCGTCCCAAGAAAACGCGAGCGGGAATGCCCCGGACTCAGTTTTCTCGTCCTGGGGTAAAAAGCGGTCCCCCGACGGTTTCTTCCCTTTGCTCCGTATTGGTCATAAGTCTTTCGATCTTCGGGTCTCGTGCTCCGAGGACTTCAACCCACACTCCTGGCATGCTCCCTGACACGTTTTCCGGAGGTATAGGTCGGGAAGCGAGCTCGTTGGAGGGAGAACTGTGGTGCGACCCAAAACGGTCCAAAAGATGGCCGAAGCTTCCAACGAGTGGCGAACGCTCGTCCGGTGTCAGAAACCACTGGAAATGCACTTGCAGCGAAGGAAACGGGCTGAGCTCGAGGACTTCCGGTGCTCGTCCCAAGAAAACGCGAGCGGGAATGCCCCGGACTCAGTTTTCTCGTCCTGGGGTAAAAAGCGGTCCCCCGACGGTTTCTTCCCTTTGCTCCGTATTGGTCATAAGTCTTTCGATCTTCGGGTCTCGTGCTCCGAGGACTTCAACCCACACTCCTGGCATGCTCCCTGACACGTTTTCCGGAGGTATGGGTCGGGAAGCGAGCTCGTTGGAGGGAGAACTGTGGTGCGACCCAAAACGGTCCAAAAGATCGCCGAAGCTTCCAACGAGTGGCGAACGCTCGTCCGGTGTCAGAAACCACTGGAAATGCACTTGCAGCGAAGGAAACGGGCTGAGCTCGAGGACTTCCGGTGCTCGTCCCAAGAAAACGCGAGCGGGAATGCCCCGGACTCAGTTTTCTCGTCCTGGGGTAAAAAGCGGTCCCCCGACGGTTTCTTCCCTTTGCTCCGTATTGGTCATAAGTCTTTCGATCTTCGGGTCTCGTGCTCCGAGGACCTCAACCCACACTCCTGGCATGCTCCCTGACACGTTTTCCGGAGGTATGGGTCGGGAAGCGAGCTCGTTGGAGGGAGAACTGTGGTGCGACCCAAAACGGTCCAAAAGATGGCCGAAGCTTCCAACGAGTGGCGAACGCTCGTCCGGTGTCAGAAACCACTGGAAATGCACTTGCAGCGAAGGAAAGGGGCTGAGCTCGAGGACTTCCGGTGCTCGTCCCAAGAAAACGCGAGCGGGAATGCCCCGGACTCAGTTTTCTCGTCCTGGGGTAAAAAGCGGTCCCCCGACGGTTTCTTCCCTTTGCTCCGTATTGGTCATAAGTCTTTCGATCTTCGGGTCTCGTGCTCCGAGGACTTCAACCCACACTCCTGGCATGCTCCCTGACACGTTTTCCGGAGGTATAGGTCGGGAAGCGAGCTCGTTGGAGGGAGAACTGTGGTGCAACCCAAAACGGTCCAAAAGATGGCCGAAGCTTCCAACGAGTGGCGAACGCTCGTCCGGTGTCAGAAACCACTGGAAATGCACTTGCAGCGAAGGAAACGGGCTGAGCTCGAGGACTTCCGGTGCTCGTCCCAAGAAAACGCGAGCGGGAATGCCCCGGACTCAGTTTTCTCGTCCTGGGGTAAAAAGCGGTCCCCCGACGGTTTCTTCCCTTTGCTCCGTATTGGTCATAAGTCTTTCGATCTTCGGGTCTCGTGCTCCGAGGACTTCAACCCACACTCCTGGCATGCTCCCTGACACGTTTTCCGGAGGTATAGGTCGGGAAGCGAGCTCGTTGGAGGGACAACTGTGGTGCGACCCAAAACGGTCCAAAAGATGTCCGAAGCTTCCAACGAGTGGCGAACGCTCGTCCGGTGTCAGAAACCACTGGAAATGCACTTGCAGCGAAGGAAACGGGCTGAGCTCGAGGACTTCCGGTGCTCGTCCCAAGAAAACGCGAGCGGGAATGCCCCGGACTCAGTTTTCTCGTCCTGGGGTAAAAAGCGGTCCCCCGACGGTTTCTTCCCTTTGCTCCGTATTGGTCATAAGTCTTTCGATCTTCGGGTCTCGTGCTCCGAGGACTTCAACCCACACTCCTGGCATGCTCCCTGACACGTTTTCCGGAGGTATAGGTCGGGAAGCGAGCTCGTTGGAGGGAGAACTGTGGTGCGACCCAAAACGGTCCAAAAGATGGCCGAAGCTTCCAACGAGTGGCGAACGCTCGTCCGGTGTCAGAAACCACTGGAAATGCACTTGCAGCGAAGGAAACGGGCTGAGCTCGAGGACTTCCGGTGCTCGTCCCAAGAAAACGCGAGCGGGAATGCCCCGGACTCAGTTTTCTCGTCCTGGGGTAAAAAGCGGTCCCCCGACGGTTTCTTCCCTTTGCTCCGTATTGGTCATAAGTCTTTCGATCTTCGGGTCTCGTACTCCGAGGACTTCAACCCACACTCCTGGCATGCTCCCTGACACGTTTTCCGGAGGTATAGGTCGGGAAGCGAGCTCGTTGGAGGGAGAACTGTGGTGCGACCCAAAACGGTCCAAAAGATGTCCGAAGCTTCCAACGAGTGGCGAACGCTCGTCCGGTGTCAGAAACCACTGGAAATGCACTTGCAGCGAAGGAAACGGGCTGAGCTCGACGACTTCCGGTGCTCGTCCCAAGAAAACGCGAGCGGGAATGCCCCGGACTCAGTTTTCTCGTCCTGGGGTAAAAAGCGGTCCCCCGACGGTTTCTTCCCTTTGCTCCGTATTGGTCATAAGTCTTTCGGTCTTCGGGTCTCGTGCTCCGAGGACTTCAACCCACACTCCTGGCATGCTCCCTGACACGTTTTCCGGAGGTATAGATCGGGAAGCGAGCTCGTTGGAGGGAGAACTGTGGTGCGACCCAAAACGGTCCAAAAGATGTCCGAAGCTTCCAACGAGTGGCGAACGCTCGTCCGGTGTCAGAAACCACTGGAAATGCACTTGCAGCGAAGGAAACGGGCTGAGCTCGAGGACTTCCGGTGCTCGTCCCAAGAAAACGCGAGCGGGAATGCCCCGGACTCAGTTTTCTCGTCCTGGGGTAAAAAGCGGTCCCCCGACGGTTTCTTCCCTTTGCTCCGTATTCGTCATAAGTCTTTCGATCTTCGGGTCTCGTGCTCCGAGGACTTCAACCCACACTCCTGGCATGCTCCCTGACACGTTTTCCGGAGGTATAGGTCGGGAAGCGAGCTCGTTGG
This sequence comes from Cucumis melo, assembly GCF_025177605.1. Lineage (NCBI taxonomy): Eukaryota > Viridiplantae > Streptophyta > Magnoliopsida > Cucurbitales > Cucurbitaceae > Cucumis > Cucumis melo. The sequence continues at coordinate 25,767 of NW_026124684.1, read as the reverse complement.
AGGGAGAACTGTGGTGCGACCCAAAACGGTCCAAAAGATGTCCGAAGCTTCCAACGAGTGGCGAACGCTCGTCCGGTGTCAGAAACCACTGGAAATGCACTTGCAGCGAAGGAAACGGGCTGAGCTCGAGGACTTCCGGTGCTCGTCCCAAGAAAACGCGAGCGGGAATGCCCTGGACTCAGTTTTCTCGTCCTGGGGTAAAAAGCGGTCCCCCGACGGTTTCTTCCCTTTGCTCCGTATTGGTCATAAGTCTTTCGGTCTTCGGGTCTCGTGCTCCGAGGACTTCAACCCACACTCCTGGCATGCTCCCTGACACGTTTTCCGGAGGTATAGATCGGGAAGCGAGCTCGTTGGAGGGAGAACTGTGGTGCGACCCAAAACGGTCCAAAAGATGTCCGAAGCTTCCAACGAGTGGCGAACGCTCGTCCGGTGTCAGAAACCACTGGAAATGCACTTGCAGCGAAGGAAACGGGCTGAGCTCGAGGACTTCCGGTGCTCGTCCCAAGAAAACGCGAGCGGGAATGCCCCGGACTCAGTTTTCTCGTCCTGGGGTAAAAAGCGGTCCCCCGACGGTTTCTTCCCTTTGCTCCGTATTCGTCATAAGTCTTTCGATCTTCGGGTCTCGTGCTCCGAGGACTTCAACCCACACTCCTGGCATGCTCCCTGACACGTTTTCCGGAGGTATAGGTCGGGAAGCGAGCTCGTTGGAGGGAGAACTGTGGTGCGACCCAAAACGGTCCAAAAGATGTCCGAAGCTTCCAACGAGTGGCGAACGCTCGTCCGGTGTCAGAAACCACTGGAAATGCACTTGCAGCGAAGGAAACGGGCTGAGCTCGAGGACTTCCGGTGCTCGTCCCAAGAAAACGCGAGCGGGAATGCCCCGGACTCAGTTTTCTCGTCCTGGGGTAAAAAGCGGTCCCCCGACGGTTTCTTCCCTTTGCTCCGTATTGGTCATAAGTCTTTCGATCTTCGGGTCTCGTGCTCCGAGGACTTCAACCCACACTCCTGGCATGCTCCCTGACACGTTTTCCGGAGGTATAGGTCGGGAAGCGAGCTCGTTGGAGGGAGAACTGTGGTGCGACCCAAAACGGTCCAAAAGATGGCCGAAGCTTCCAACGAGTGGCGAACGCTCGTCCGGTGTCAGAAACCACTGGAAATGCACTTGCAGCGAAGGAAACGGGCTGAGCTCGAGGACTTCCGGTGCTCGTCCCAAGAAAACGCGAGCGGGAATGCCCCGGACTCAGTTTTCTCGTCCGGGGGTAAAAAGCGGTCCCCCGACGGTTTCTTCCCTTTGCTCCGTATTGGTCATAAGTCTTTCGATCTTCGGGTCTCGTGCTCCGAGGACTTCAACCCACACTCCTGGCATGCTCCCTGACACGTTTTCCGGCGGTATAGGTCGGGAAGCGAGCTCGTTGGAGGGAGAACTGTGGTGCGACCCAAAACGGTCCAAAAGATGGCCGAAGCTTCCAACGAGTGGCGAACGCTCGTCCGGTGTCAGAAACCACTGGAAATGCACTTGCAGCGAAGGAAACGGGCTGAGCTCGAGGACTTCCGGTGCTCGTCCCAAGAAAACGCGAGCGGGAATGCCCCGGACTCAGTTTTCTCGTCCTGGGGTAAAAAGCGGTCCCCCGACGGTTTCTTCCCTTTGCTCCGTATTGGTCATAAGTCTTTCGGTCTTCGGGTCTCGTGCTCCGAGGACTTCAACCCACACTCCTGGCATGCTCCCTGACACGTTTTCCGGAGGTATAGGTCGGGAAGCGAGCTCGTTGGAGGGAGAACTGTGGTGCGACCCAAAACGGTCCAAAAGATGGCCGAAGCTTCCAACGAGTGGCGAACGCTCGTCCGGTGTCAGAAACCACTGGAAATGCACTTGCAGCGAAGGAAACGGGCTGAGCTCGAGGACTTCCGGTGCTCGTCCCAAGAAAACGCGAGCGGGAATGCCCCGGACTCAGTTTTCTCGTCCGGGGGTAAAAAGCGGTCCCCCGACGGTTTCTTCCCTTTGCTCCGTATTGGTCATAAGTCTTTCGATCTTCGGGTCTCGTGCTCCGAGGACTTCAACCCACACTCCTGGCATGCTCCCTGACACGTTTTCCGGCGGTATAGGTCGGGAAGCGAGCTCGTTGGAGGGAGAACTGTGGTGCGACCCAAAACGGTCCAAAAGATGGCCGAAGCTTCCAACGAGTGGCGAACGCTCGTCCGGTGTCAGAAACCACTGGAAATGCACTTGCAGCGAAGGAAACGGGCTGAGCTCGAGGACTTCCGGTGCTCGTCCCAAGAAAACGCGAGCGGGAATGCCCCGGACTCAGTTTTCTCGTCCTGGGGTAAAAAGCGGTCCCCCGACGGTTTCTTCCCTTTGCTCCGTATTGGTCATAAGTCTTTCGGTCTTCGGGTCTCGTGCTCCGAGGACTTCAACCCACACTCCTGGCATGCTCCCTGACACGTTTTCCGGAGGTATAGGTCGGGAAGCGAGCTCGTTGGAGGGAGAACTGTGGTGCGACCCAAAACGGTCCAAAAGATGGCCGAAGCTTCCAACGAGTGGCGAACGCTCGTCCGGTGTCAGAAACCACTGGAAATGCACTTGCAGCGAAGGAAACGGGCTGAGCTCGAGGACTTCCGGTGCTCGTCCCAAGAAAACGCGAGCGGGAATGCCCCGGACTCAGTTTTCTCGTCCTGGGGTAAAAAGCGGTCCCCCGACGGTTTCTTCCCTTTGCTCCGTATTGGTCATAAGTCTTTCGGTCTTCGGGTCTCGTGCTCCGAGGACTTCAACCCACACTCCTGGCATGCTCCCTGACACGTTTTCCGGAGGTATAGGTCGGGAAGCGAGCTCGTTGGAGGGAGAACTGTGGTGCGACCCAAAACGGTCCAAAAGATGGCCGAAGCTTCCAACGAGTGGCGAACGCTCGTCCGGTGTCAGAAACCACTGGAAATGCACTTGCAGCGAAGGAAACGGGCTGAGCTCGAGGACTTCCGGTGCTCGTCCCAAGAAAACGCGAGCGGGAATGCCCCGGACTCAGTTTTCTCGTCCTGGGGTAAAAAGCGGTCCCCCGACGGTTTCTTCCCTTTGCTCCGTATTGGTCATAAGTCTTTCGGTCTTCGGGTCTCGTGCTCCGAGGACTTCAACCCACACTCCTGGCATGCTCCCTGACACGTTTTCCGGAGGTATAGGTCGGGAAGCGAGCTCGTTGGAGGGAGAACTGTGGTGCGACCCAAAACGGTCCAAAAGATGGCCGAAGCTTCCAACGAGTGGCGAACGCTCGTCCGGTGTCAGAAACCACTGGAAATGCACTTGCAGCGAAGGAAACGGGCTGAGCTCGAGGACTTCCGGTGCTCGTCCCAAGAAAACGCGAGCGGGAATGCCCCGGACTCAGTTTTCTCGTCCTGGGGTAAAAAGCGGTCCCCCGACGGTTTCTTTCCTTTGCTCCGTATTGGTCATAAGTCTTTCGGTCTTCGGGTCTCGTGCTCCGAGGACTTCAACCCACACTCCTGGCATGCTCCCTGACACGTTTTCCGGAGGTATAGGTCGGGAAGCGAGCTCGTTGGAGGGAGAACTGTGGTGCGACCCAAAACGGTCAAAAAGATGGCCGAAGCTTCCAACGAGTGGCGAACGCTCGTCCGGTGTCAGAAACCACTGGAAATGCACTTGCAGCGAAGGAAATGGGCTGAGCTCGAGGACTTCCGGTGCTCGTCCCAAGAAAACGCGAGCGGGAATGCCCCAGACTCAGTTTTCTCGTCCTGGGGTAAAAAGCGGTCCCCCGACGGTTTCTTTCCTTTGCTCCGTATTGGTCATAAGTCTTTCGATCTTCGGGTCTCGTGCTCCGAGGACTTCAACCCACACTCCTGGCATGCTCCCTGAAACGTTTTCCGGAGGTATAGGTCGGGAAGCGAGCTCGTTGGAGGGAGAACTGTGGTGCGACCCAAAACGGTCCAAAAGATGGCCGAAGCTTCCAACGAGTGGCGAACGCTCGTCCGGTGTCAGAAACCACTGGAAATGCACTTGCAGCGAAGGAAACGGACTGAGGTCGAGGACTTCCGGTGCCCGTCCCAAGAAAACGCGAGCGGGAATGCCCCCGACTCAGTTTTCTCGTCCTGGGGTAAAAAGCGGTCCCCCGACGGTTTCTTCCCTTTGCTCCGTATTGGTCATAAGTCTTTCGATCTTCGGGTCTCGTGCTCCGAGGACTTCAACCCACACTCCTGGCATGCTCCCTGACATGTTTTCCGGAGGTATAGGTCGGGAAGCGAGCTCGTTGGAGGGAGAACTGTGGTGCGACCCAAAACGGTCCAAAAGATGGCCGAAGCTTCCAACGAGTGGCGAACGCTCGTCCGGTGTCAGAAACCACTGGAAATGCACTTGCAGCGAAGGAAACGGGCTGAGCTCGAGGACTTCTGGTGCTCGTCCCAAGAAAACGCGAGCGGGAATGCCCCGGACTCAGTTTTCTCGTCCTGGGGTAAAAAGCGGTCCCCCGACGGTTTCTTCCCTTTGCTCCGTATTGGTCATAAGTCTTTCGATCTTCGGGTCTCGTTCTCCGAGGACTTCAACCCACACTCCTGGCATGCTCCCTGACACGTTTTTCGGAGGTATAGGTCGGGAAGCGAGCTCGTTGGAGGGAGAACTGTGGTGCGACCCAAAACGGTCCAAAAGATGGCCGAAGCTTCCAACGAGTGGCGAACGCTCGTCCGGTGTCAGAAACCACTGGAAATGCACTTGCAGCGAAGGAAACGGGCTGAGCTCGAGGACTTCCGGTGCTCGTCCCAAGAAAACGCGAGCGGGAATGCCCCGGACTCAGTTTTCTCGTCCTGGGGTAAAAAGCGGTCCCCCGACGGTTTCTTCCCTTTGCTCCGTATTGGTCATAAGTCTTTCGATCTTCGGGTCTCGTGCTCCGAGGACTTCAACCCACACTCCTGGCATGCTCCCTGACACGTTTTCCGGAGGTATAGGTCGGGAAGCGAGCTCGTTGGAGGGAGAACTGTGGTGCGACCCAAAACGGTCCAAAAGATGGCCGAAGCTTCCAACGAGTGGCGAACGCTCGTCCGGTGTCAGAAACCACTGGAAATGCACTTGCAGCGAAGGAAACGGGCTGAGCTCGAGGACTTCCGGTGCTCGTCCCAAGAAAACGCGAGCGGGAATGCCCCGGACTCAGTTTTCTCGTCCTGGGGTAAAAAGCGGTCCCCCGACGGTTTCTTCCCTTTGCTCCGTATTGGTCATAAGTCTTTCGATCTTCGGGTCTCGTGCTCCGAGAACTTCAACCCACACTCCTGGCATGCTCCCTGACACGTTTTCCGGAGGTATAGGTCGGGAAGCGAGCTCCTTGGAGGGAGAACTGTGGTGCGACCCAAAACGGTCCAAAAGATGGCCGAAGCTTCCAACGAGTGGCGAACGCTCGTCCGGTGTCAGAAACCACTGGAAATGCACTTGCAGCGAAGGAAACGGGCTGAGCTCGAGGACTTCCGGTGCTCGTCCCAAGAAAACGCGAGCGGGAATGCCCCCGACTCAGTTTTCTCGTCCTGGGGTAAAAAGCGGTCCCCCGACGGTTTCTTTCCTTTGCTCCGTATTGGTCATAAGTCTTTCGATCTTCGGGTCTCGTGCTCCGAGGACTTCAACCCACACTCCTGGCATGCTCCCTGACACGTTTTCCGGAGGTATAGGTCGGGAAGCGAGCTCGTTGGAGGGAGAACTGTGGTGCGACCCAAAACGGTCCAAAAGATGGCCGAAGCTTCCAACGAGTGGCGAACGCTCGTCCGGTGTCAGAAACCACTGGAAATGCACTTGCAGCGAAGGAAACGGGCTGAGCTCGAGGACTTCCGGTGCTCGTCCCAAGAAAACGCGAGCGGGAATGCCCCGGACTCAGTTTTCTCGTCCTGGGGTAAAAAGCGGTCCCCCGACGGTTTCTTCCCTTTGCTCCGTATTGGTCATAAGTCTTTCGATCTTCGGGTCTCGTGCTCCGAGGACTTCAACCCACACTCCTGGCATGCTCCCTGACACGTTTTCCGGAGGTATAGGTCGGGAAGCGAGCTCGTTGGAGGGAGAACTGTGGTGCGACCCAAAACGGTCCAAAAGATGGCCGAAGCTTCCAACGAGTGGCGAACGCTCGTCCGGTGTCAGAAACCACTGGAAATGCACTTGCAGCGAAGGAAACGGGCTGAGCTCGAGGACTTCCGGTGCTCGTCCCAAGAAAACGCGAGCGGGAATGCCCCGGACTCAGTTTTCTCGTCCTGGGGTAAAAAGCGGTCCCCCGACGGTTTCTTCCCTTTGCTCCGTATTGGTCATAAGTCTTTCGATCTTCGGGTCTCGTGCTCCGAGGACTTCAACCCACACTCCTGGCATGCTCCCTGACACGTTTTCCGGAGGTATAGGTCGGGAAGCGAGCTCGTTGGAGGGAGAACTGTGGTGCGACCCAAAACGGTCCAAAAGATGGCCGAAGCTTCCAACGAGTGGCGAACGCTCGTCCGGTGTCAGAAACCACTGGAAATGCACTTGCAGCGAAGGAAACGGGCTGAGCTCGAGGACTTCCGGTGCTCGTCCCAAGAAAACGCGAGCGGGAATGCCCCGGACTCAGTTTTCTCGTCCTGGGGTAAAAAGCGGTCCCCCGACGGTTTCTTCCCTTTGCTCCGTATTGGTCATAAGTCTTTCGATCTTCGGGTCTCGTGCTCCGAGGACTTCAACCCACACTCCTGGCATGCTCCCTGACACGTTTTCCGGAGGTATAGGTCGGGAAGCGAGCTCGTTGGAGGGAGAACTGTGGTGCGACCCAAAACGGTCCAAAAGATGGCCGAAGCTTCCAACGAGTGGCGAACGCTCGTCCGGTGTCAGAAACCACTGGAAATGCACTTGCAGCGAAGGAAACGGGCTGAGCTCGAGGACTTCCGGTGCTCGTCCCAAGAAAACGCGAGCGGGAATGCCCCGGACTCAGTTTTCTCGTCCTGGGGTAAAAAGCGGTCCCCCGACGGTTTCTTCCCTTTGCTCCTTATTGGTCATAAGTCTTTCGATCTTCGGGTCTCGTGCTCCGAGGACTTCAACCCACACTCCTGGCATGCTCCCTGACACCTTTTCCGGAGGTATAGGTCGGGAAGCGAGCTCGTTGGAGGGAGAACTGTGGTGCGACCCAAAACGGTCCAAAAGATGGCCGAAGCTTCCAACGAGTGGCGAACGCTCGTCCGGTGTCAGAAACCACTGGAAATGCACTTGCAGCGAAGGAAACGGGCTGAGCTCGAGGACTTCCGGTGCTCGTCCCAAGAAAACGCGAGCGGGAATGCCCCGGACTCAGTTTTCTCGTCCTGGGGTAAAAAGCGGTCCCCCGACGGTTTCTTCCCTTTGCTCCGTATTGGTCATAAGTCTTTCGATCTTCGGGTCTCGTGCTCCGAGGACTTCAACCCACACTCCTGGCATGCTCCCTGACACGTTTTCCGGAGGTATAGGTCGGGAAGCGAGCTCGTTGGAGGGAGAACTGTGGTGCGACCCAAAACGGTCCAAAAGATGGCCGAAGCTTCCAACGAGTGGCGAACGCTCGTCCGGTGTCAGAAACCACTGGAAATGCACTTGCAGCGAAGGAAACGGGCTGAGCTCGAGGACTTCCGGTGCTCGTCCCAAGAAAACGCGAGCGGGAATGCCCCGGACTCAGTTTTCTCGTCCTGGGGTAAAAAGCGGTCCCCCGACGGTTTCTTCCCTTTGCTCCGTATTGGTCATAAGTCTTTCGATCTTCGGGTCTCGTGCTCCGAGGACTTCAACCCACACTCCTGGCATGCTCCCTGACACGTTTTCCGGAGGTATAGGTCGGGAAGCGAGCTCGTTGGAGGGAGAACTGTGGTGCGACCCAAAACGGTCCAAAAGATGGCCGAAGCTTCCAACGAGTGGCGAACGCTCGTCCGGTGTCAGAAACCACTGGAAATGCACTTGCAGCGAAGGAAACGGGCTGAGCTCGAGGACTTCCGGTGCTCGTCCCAAGAAAACGCGAGCGGGAATGCCCCGGACTCAGTTTTCTCGTCCTGGGGTAAAAAGCGGTCCCCCGACGGTTTCTTCCCTTTGCTCCGTATTGGTCATAAGTCTTTCGATCTTCGGGTCTCGTGCTCCGAGGACTTCAACCCACACTCCTGGCATGCTCCCTGACACGTTTTCCGGAGGTATAGGTCGGGAAGCGAGCTCGTTGGAGGGAGAACTGTGGTGCGACCCAAAACGGTCCAAAAGATGGCCGAAGCTTCCAACGAGTGGCGAACGCTCGTCCGGTGTCAGAAACCACTGGAAATGCACTTGCAGCGAAGGAAACGGGCTGAGCTCGAGGACTTCCGGTGCTCGTCCCAAGAAAACGCGAGCGGGAATGCCCCGGACTCAGTTTTCTCGTCCTGGGGTAAAAAGCGGTCCCCCGACGGTTTCTTCCCTTTGCTCCGTATTGGTCATAAGTCTTTCGATCTTCGGGTCTCGTGCTCCGAGGACTTCAACCCACACTCCTGGCATGCTCCCTGACACGTTTTCCGGAGGTATAGGTCGGGAAGCGAGCTCGTTGGAGGGAGAACTGTGGTGCGACCCAAAACGGTCCAAAAGATGGCCGAAGCTTCCAACGAGTGGCGAACGCTCGTCCGGTGTCAGAAACCACTGGAAATGCACTTGCAGCGAAGGAAACGGGCTGAGCTCGAGGACTTCCGGTGCTCGTCCCAAGAAAACGCGAGCGGGAATGCCCCGGACTCAGTTTTCTCGTCCTGGGGTAAAAAGCGGTCCCCCGACGGTTTCTTCCCTTTGCTCCTTATTGGTCATAAGTCTTTCGATCTTCGGGTCTCGTGCTCCGAGGACTTCAACCCACACTCCTGGCATGCTCCCTGACACCTTTTCCGGAGGTATAGGTCGGGAAGCGAGCTCGTTGGAGGGAGAACTGTGGTGCGACCCAAAACGGTCCAAAAGATGGCCGAAGCTTCCAACGAGTGGCGAACGCTCGTCCGGTGTCAGAAACCACTGGAAATGCACTTGCAGCGAAGGAAACGGGCTGAGCTCGAGGACTTCCGGTGCTCGTCCCAAGAAAACGCGAGCGGGAATGCCCCGGACTCAGTTTTCTCGTCCTGGGGTAAAAAGCGGTCCCCCGACGGTTTCTTCCCTTTGCTCCGTATTGGTCATAAGTCTTTCGATCTTCGGGTCTCGTGCTCCGAGGACTTCAACCCACACTCCTGGCATGCTCCCTGACACGTTTTCCGGAGGTATAGGTCGGGAAGCGAGCTCGTTGGAGGGAGAACTGTGGTGCGACCCAAAACGGTCCAAAAGATGGCCGAAGCTTCCAACGAGTGGCGAACGCTCGTCCGGTGTCAGAAACCACTGAAAATGCACTTGCAGCGAAGGAAACGGGCTGAGCTCGAGGACTTCCGGTGCTCGTCCCAAGAAAACGCGAGCGGGAATGCCCCGGACTCAGTTTTCTCGTCCTGGGGTAAAAAGCGGTCCCCCGACGGTTTCTTCCCTTTGCTCCGTATTGGTCATAAGTCTTTCGATCTTCGGGTCTCGTGCTCCGAGGACTTCAACCCACACTCCTGGCATGCTCCCTGACACGTTTTCCGGAGGTATAGGTCGGGAAGCGAGCTCGTTGGAGGGAGAACTGTGGTGCGACCCAAAACGGTCCAAAAGATGGCCGAAGCTTCCAACGAGTGGCGAACGCTCGTCCGGTGTCAGAAACCACTGGAAATGCACTTGCAGCGAAGGAAACGGGCTGAGCTCGAGGACTTCCGGTGCTCGTCCCAAGAAAACGCGAGCGGGAATACCCCGGACTCAGTTTTCTCATCCTGGGGTAAAAAGCGGTCCCCCGACGGTTTCTTCCCTTTGCTCCGTATTGGTCATAAGTCTTTCGATCTTCGGGTCTCGTGCTCCGAGGACTTCAACCCACACTCCTGGCATGCTCCCTGACACGTTTTCCGGAGGTATAGGTCGGGAAGCGAGCTCGTTGGAGGGAGAACTGTGGTGCGACCCAAAACGGTCCAAAAGATGGCCGAAGCTTCCAACGAGTGGCGAACGCTCGTCCGGTGTCAGAAACCACTGGAAATGCACTTGCAGCGAAGGAAACGGGCTGAGCTCGAGGACTTCCGGTGCTCGTCCCAAGAAAACGCGAGCGGGAATGCCCCGGACTCAGTTTTCTCGTCCTGGGGTAAAAAGCGGTCCCCCGACGGTTTCTTCCCTTTGCACCTTATTGGTCATAAGTCTTTCGATCTTCGGGTCTCGTGCTCCGAGGACTTCAACCCACACTCCTGGCATGCTCCCTGACACCTTTTCCGGAGGTATAGGTCGGGAAGCGAGCTCGTTGGAGGGAGAACTGTGGTGCGACCCAAAACGGTCCAAAAGATGGCCGAAGCTTCCAACGAGTGGCGAACGCTCGTCCGGTGTCAGAAACCACTGGAAATGCACTTGCAGCGAAGGAAACGGGCTGAGCTCGAGGACTTCCGGTGCTCGTCCCAAGAAAACGCGAGCGGGAATGCCCCGGACTCAGTTTTCTCGTCCTGGGGTAAAAAGCGGTCCCCCGACGGTTTCTTCCCTTTGCTCCGTATTGGTCATAAGTCTTTCGATCTTCGGGTCTCGTGCTCCGAGGACTTCAACCCACACTCCTGGCATGCTCCCTGACACGTTTTCCGGAGGTATAGGTCGGGAAGCGAGCTCGTTGGAGGGAGAACTGTGGTGCGACCCAAAACGGTCCAAAAGATGGCCGAAGCTTCCAACGAGTGGCGAACGCTCGTCCGGTGTCAGAAACCACTGGAAATGCACTTGCAGCGAAGGAAACGGGCTGAGCTCGAGGACTTCCGGTGCTCGTCCCAAGAAAACGCGAGCGGGAATGCCCCGGACTCAGTTTTCTCGTCCTGGGGTAAAAAGCGGTCCCCCGACGGTTTCTTCCCTTTGCTCCGTATTGGTCATAAGTCTTTCGATCTTCGGGTCTCGTGCTCCGAGGACTTCAACCCACACTCCTGGCATGCTCCCTGACACGTTTTCCGGAGGTATAGGTCGGGAAGCGAGCTCGTTGGAGGGAGAACTGTGGTGCGACCCAAAACGGTCCAAAAGATGGCCGAAGCTTCCAACGAGTGGCGAACGCTCGTCCGGTGTCAGAAACCACTGGAAATGCACTTGCAGCGAAGGAAAGGGGCTGAGCTCGAGGACTTCCGGTGCTCGTCCCAAGAAAACGCGAGCGGGAATGCCCCGGACTCAGTTTTCTCGTCCTGGGGTAAAAAGCGGTCCCCCGACGGTTTCTTCCCTTTGCTCCGTATTGGTCATAAGTCTTTCGATCTTCGGGTCTCGTGCTCCGAGGACTTCAACCCACACTCCTGGCATGCTCCCTGACACGTTTTCCGGAGGTATAGGTCGGGAAGCGAGCTCGTTGGAGGGAGAACTGTGGTGCGACCCAAAACGGTCCAAAAGATGGCCGAAGCTTCCAACGAGTGGCGAACGCTCGTCCGGTGTCAGAAACCACTGGAAATGCACTTGCAGCGAAGGAAACGGGCTGAGCTCGAGGACTTCCGGTGCTCGTCCCAAGAAAACGCGAGCGGGAATGCCCCGGACTCAGTTTTCTCGTCCTGGGGTAAAAAGCGGTCCCCCGACGGTTTCTTCCCTTTGCTCCTTATTGGTCATAAGTCTTTCGATCTTCGGGTCTCGTGCTCCGAGGACTTCAACCCACACTCCTGGCATGCTCCCTGACACCTTTTCCGGAGGTATAGGTCGGGAAGCGAGCTCGTTGGAGGGAGAACTGTGGTGCGACCCAAAACGGTCCAAAAGATGGCCGAAGCTTCCAACGAGTGGCGAACGCTCGTCCGGTGTCAGAAACCACTGGAAATGCACTTGCAGCGAAGGAAACGGGCTGAGCTCGAGGACTTCCGGTGCTCGTCCCAAGAAAACGCGAGCGGGAATGCCCCGGACTCAGTTTTCTCGTCCTGGGGTAAAAAGCGGTCCCCCGACGGTTTCTTCCCTTTGCTCCGTATTGGTCATAAGTCTTTCGATCTTCGGGTCTCGTGCTCCGAGGACTTCAACTCACACTCCTGGCATGCTCCCTGACACGTTTTCCGGAGGTATAGGTCGGGAAGCGAGCTCGTTGGAGGGAGAACTGTGGTGCGACCCAAAACGGTCCAAAAGATGGCCGAAGCTTCCAACGAGTGGCGAACGCTCGTCCGGTGTCAGAAACCACTGGAAATGCACTTGCAGCGAAGGAAACGGGCTGAGCTCGAGGACTTCCGGTGCTCGTCCCAAGAAAACGCGAGCGGGAATGCCCCGGACTCAGTTTTCTCGTCCTGGGGTAAAAAGCGGTCCCCCGACGGTTTCTTCCCTTTGCTCCGTATTGGTCATAAGTCTTTCGATCTTCGGGTCTCGTGCTCCGAGGACTTCAACCCACACTCCTGGCATGCTCCCTGACACGTTTTCTGGAGGTATAGGTCGGGAAGCGAGCTCGTTGGAGGGAGAACTGTGGTGCGACCCAAAACGGTCCAAAAGATGGCCGAAGCTTCCAACGAGTGGCGAACGCTCGTCCGGTGTCAGAAACCACTGGAAATGCACTTGCAGCGAAGGAAACGGGCTGAGCTCGAGGACTTCCGGTGCTCGTCCCAAGAAAACGCGAGCGGGAATGCCCCGGACTCAGTTTTCTCGTCCTGGGGTAAAAAGCGGTCCCCCGACGGTTTCTTCCCTTTGCTCCGTATTGGTCATAAGTCTTTCGATCTTCGGGTCTCGTGCTCCGAGGACTTCAACCCACACTCCTGGCATGCTCCCTGACACGTTTTCCGGAGGTATAGGTCGGGAAGCGAGCTCGTTGGAGGGAGAACTGTGGTGCGACCCAAAACGGTCCAAAAGATGGCCGAAGCTTCCAACGAGTGGCGAACGCTCGTCCGGTGTCAGAAACCACTGGAAATGCACTTGCAGCGAAGGAAACGGGCTGAGCTCGAGGACTTCCGGTGCTCGTCCCAAGAAAACGCGAGCGGGAATGCCCCGGACTCAGTTTTCTCGTCCTGGGGTAAAAAGCGGTCCCCCGACGGTTTCTTCCCTTTGCACCGTATTGGTCATAAGTCTTTCGATCTTCGGGTCTCGTGCTCCGAGGACTTCAACCCACACTCCTGGCATGCTCCCTGACACGTTTTCCGGAGGTATAGGTCGGGATGCGAGCTCGTTGGAGGGAGAACTGTGGTGCGACCCAAAACGGTCCAAAAGATGGCCGAAGCTTCCAACGAGTGGCGAACGCTCGTCCGGTGTCAGAAACCACTGGAAATGCACTTGCAGCGAAGGAAACGGGCTGAGCTCGAGGACTTCCGGTGCTCGTCCCAAGAAAACGCGAGCGGGAATGCCCCGGACTCAGTTTTCTCGTCCTGGGGTAAAAAGCGGTCCCCCGACGGTTTCTTCCCTTTGCTCCGTATTGGTCATAAGTCTTTCGATCTTCGGGTCTCGTGCTCCAAGGACTTCAACCCACACTCCTGGCATGCTCCCTGACACGTTTTCCGGAGGTATAGGTCGGGAAGCGAGCTCGTTGGAGGGAGAACTGTGGTGCGACCCAAAACGGTCCAAAAGATGGCCGAAGCTTCCAACGAGTGGCGAACGCTCGTCCGGTGTCAGAAACCACTTGAAATGCACTTGCAGCGAAAGAAACGGGCTGAGCTCGAGGACTTCCGGTGCTCGTCCCAAGAAAACGCGAGCGGGAATGCCCCGGACTCAGTTTTCTCGTCCTGGGGTAAAAAGCGGTCCCCCGACGGTTTCTTCCCTTTGCTCCGTATTGGTCATAAGTCTTTCGATCTTCGGGTCTCGTGCTCCGAGGACTTCAACCCACACTCCTGGCATGCTCCCTGACACGTTTTCCGGAGGTATAGGTCGGGAAGCGAGCTCGTTGGAGGGAGAACTGTGGTGCGACCCAAAACGGTCCAAAAGATGGCCGAAGCTTCCAACGAGTGGCGAACGCTCGTCCGGTGTCAGAAACCACTGGAAATGCACTTGCAGCGAAGGAAACGGGCTGAGCTCGAGGACTTCCGGTGCTCGTCCCAAGAAAACGCGAGCGGGAATGCCCCGGACTCAGTTTTCTCGTCCTGGGGTAAAAAGCGGTCCCCCGACGGTTTCTTCCCTTTGCTCCGTATTGGTCATAAGTCTTTCGATCTTCGGGTCTCGTGCTCCGAGGACTTCAACCCACACTCCTGGCATGCTCCCTGACACGTTTTCCGGAGGTATAGGTCGGGAAGCGAGCTCGTTGGAGGGAGAACTGTGGTGCGACCCAAAACGGTCCAAAAGATGGCCGAAGCTTCCAACGAGTGGCGAACGCTCGTCCGGTGTCAGAAACCACTGGAAATGCACTTGCAGCGAAGGAAACGGGCTGAGCTCGAGGACTTCCGGTGCTCGTCCCAAGAAAACGCGAGCGGGAATGCCCCGGACTCAGTTTTCTCGTCCTGGGGTAAAAAGCGGTCCCCCGACTGTTTCTTCCCTTTGCTCCGTATTGGTCATAAGTCTTTCGATCTTCGGGTCTCGTGCTCCGAGGACTTCAACCCACACTCCTGGCATGCTCCCTGACACGTTTTTCGGAGGTATAGGTCGGGAAGCGAGCTCGTTGGAGGGAGAACTGTGGTGCGACCCAAAACGGTCCAAAAGATGGCCGAAGCTTCCAACGAGTGGCGAACGCTCGTCCGGTGTCAGAAACCACTGGAAATGCACTTGCAGCGAAGGAAACGGGCTGAGCTCGAGGACTTCCGGTGCTCGTCCCAAGAAAACGCGAGCGGGAATGCCCCGGACTCAGTTTTCTCGTCCTGGGGTAAAAAGCGGTCCCCCGACGGTTTCTTCCCTTTGCTCCGTATTGGTCATAAGTCTTTCGATCTTCGGGTCTCGTGCTCCGAGGACTTCAACCCACACTCCTGGCATGCTCCCTGACACGTTTTCCGGAGGTATAGGTCGGGAAGCGAGCTCGTTGGAGGGAGAACTGTGGTGCGACCCAAAACGGTCCAAAAGATGGCCGAAGCTTCCAACGAGTGGCGAACGCTCGTCCGGTGTCAGAAACCACTGGAAATGCACTTGCAGCGAAGGAAACGGGCTGAGCTCGAGGACTTCCGGTGCTCGTCCCAAGAAAACGCGAGCGGGAATGCCCCGGACTCAGTTTTCTCGTCCTGGGGTAAAAAGCGGTCCCCCGACGGTTTCTTCCCTTTGCTCCGTATTGGTCATAAGTCTTTCGATCTTCGGGTCTCGTGCTCCGAGGACTTCAACCCACACTCCTGGCATGCTCCCTGACACGTTTTCCGGAGGTATAGGTCGGGAAGCGAGCTCGTTGGAGGGAGAACTGTGGTGCGACCCAAAACGGTCCAAAAGATGGCCGAAGCTTCCAACGAGTGGCGAACGCTCGTCCGGTGTCAGAAACCACTGGAAATGCACTTGCAGCGAAGGAAACGGGCTGAGCTCGAGGACTTCCGGTGCTCGTCCCAAGAAAACGCGAGCGGGAATGCCCCGGACTCAGTTTTCTCGTCCTGGGGTAAAAAGCGGTCCCCCGACGGTTTCTTCCCTTTGCTCCGTATTGGTCATAAGTCTTTCGATCTTCGGGTCTCGTGCTCCGAGGACTTCAACCCACACTCCTGGCATGCTCCATGACACGTTTTCCGGAGGTATAGGTCGGGAAGCGAGCTCGTTGGAGGGAGAACTGTGGTGCGACCCAAAATGGTCCAAAAGATGGCCGAAGCTTCCAACGAGTGGCGAACGCTCGTCCGGTGTCAGAAACCACTGGAAATGCACTTGCAGCGAAGGAAACGGGCTGAGCTCGAGGACTTCCGGTGCTCGTCCCAAGAAAACGCGAGCGGGAATGCCCCGGACTCAGTTTTCTCGTCCTCGGGTAAAAAGCGGTCCCCCGACGGTTTCTTCCCTTTGCTCCGTATTGGTCATAAGTCTTTTGATCTTCGGGTCTCGTGCTCCGAGGACTTCAACCCACACTCCTGGCATGCTCCATGACACGTTTTCCGGAGGTATAGGTCGGGAAGCGAGCTCGTTGGAGGGAGAACTGTGGTGCGACCCAAAACGGTCCAAAAGATGGCCGAAGCTTCCAACGAGTGGCGAACGCTCGTCCGGTGTCAGAAACCACTGGAAATGCACTTGCAGCGAAGGAAACGGGCTGAGCTCGAGGACTTCCGGTGCTCGTCCCAAGAAAACGCGAGCGGGAATGCCCCGGACTCAGTTTTCTCGTCCTGGGGTAAAAAGCGGTCCCCCGACGGTTTCTTCCCTTTGCTCCGTATTGGTCATAAGTCTTTCGATCTTCGGGTCTCGTGCTCCGAGGACTTCAACCCACACTCCTGGCATGCTCCCTGACACGTTTTCCGGAGGTATAGGTCGGGAAGCGAGCTCGTTGGAGGGAGAACTGTGGTGCGACCCAAAACAGTCCAAAAGATGGCCGAAGCTTCCAACGAGTGGCGAACGCTCGTCCGGTGTAAGAAACCACTGGAAATACACTTGCAGCGAAGGAAACGGGCTGAGCTCGAGGACTTCCGGTGCTCGTCCCAAGAAAACGCGAGCGGGAATGCCCCGGACTCAGTTTTCTCGTCCTGGGGTAAAAAGCGGTCCCCCGACGGTTTCTTCCCTTTGCTCCGTATTGGTCATAAGTCTTTCGATCTTCGGGTCTCGTGCTCCGAGGACTTCAACCCACACTCCTGGCATGCTCCCTGACACGTTTTCCGGAGGTATAGGTCGGGAAGCGAGCTCGTTGGAGGGAGAACTGTGGTGCGACCCAAAACGGTCCAAAAGATGGCCGAAGCTTCCAACGAGTGGCGAACGCTCGTCCGGTGTCAGAAACCACTGGAAATGCACTTGCAGCGAAGGAAACGGGCTGAGCTCGAGGACTTCCGGTGCTCGTCCCAAGAAAACGCGAGCGGGAATGCCCCGGACTCAGTTTTCTCGTCCTGGGGTAAAAAGCGGTCCCCCGACGGTTTCTTCCCTTTGCTCCGTATTGGTCATAAGTCTTTCGATCTTCGGGTCTCGTGCTCCGAGGACTTCAACCCACACTCCTGGCATGCTCCATGACACGTTTTCCGGAGGTATAGGTCGGGAAGCGAGCTCGTTGGAGGGAGAACTGTGGTGCGACCCAAAACGGTCCAAAAGATGGCCGAAGCTTCCAACGAGTGGCGAACGCTCGTCCGGTGTCAGAAACCACTGGAAATGCACTTGCAGCGAAGGAAACGGGCTGAGCTCGAGGACTTCCGGTGCTCGTCCCAAGAAAACGCGAGCGGGAATGCCCCGGACTCAGTTTTCTCGTCCTGGGGTAAAAAGCGGTCCCCCGACGGTTTCTTCCCTTTGCTCCGTATTGGTCATAAGTCTTTCGATCTTCGGGTCTCGTGCTCCGAGGACTTCAACCCACACTCCTGGCATGCTCCCTGACACGTTTTCCGGAGGTATAGGTCGGGAAGCGAGCTCGTTGGAGGGAGAACTGTGGTGCGACCCAAAACGGTCCAAAAGATGGCCGAAGCTTCCAACGAGTGGCGAACGCTCGTCCGGTGTCAGAAACCACTGGAAATGCACTTGCAGCGAAGGAAACGGGCTGAGCTCGAGGACTTCCGGTGCTCGTCCCAAGAAAACGCGAGCGGGAATGCCCCGGACTCAGTTTTCTCGTCCTGGGGTAAAAAGCGGTCCCCCGACGGTTTCTTCCCTTTGCTCCGTATTGGTCATAAGTCTTTCGATCTTCGGGTCTCGTGCTCCGAGGACTTCAACCCACACTCCTGGCATGCTCCATGACACGTTTTCCGGAGGTATAGGTCGGGAAGCGAGCTCGTTGGAGGGAGAACTGTGGTGCGACCCAAAACGGTCCAAAAGATGGCCGAAGCTTCCAACGAGTGGCGAACGCTCGTCCGGTGTCAGAAACCACTGGAAATGCACTTGCAGCGAAGGAAACGGGCTGAGCTCGAGGACTTCCGGTGCTCGTCCCAAGAAAACGCGAGCGGGAATGCCCCGGACTCAGTTTTCTCGTCCTGGGGTAAAAAGCGGTCCCCCGACGGTTTCTTCCCTTTGCTCCGTATTGGTCATAAGTCTTTCGATCTTCGGGTCTCGTGCTCCGAGGACTTCAACCCACACTCCTGGCATGCTCCATGACACGTTTTCCGGAGGTATAGGTCGGGAAGCGAGCTCGTTGGAGGGAGAACTGTGGTGCGACCCAAAACGGTCCAAAAGATGGCCGAAGCTTCCAACGAGTGGCGAACGCTCGTCCGGTGTCAGAAACCACTGGAAATGCACTTGCAGCGAAGGAAACGGGCTGAGCTCGAGGACTTCCGGTGCTCGTCCCAAGAAAACGCGAGCGGGAATGCCCCGGACTCAGTTTTCTCGTCCTGGGGTAAAAAGCGGTCCCCCGACGGTTTCTTCCCTTTGCTCCGTATTGGTCATAAGTCTTTCGATCTTCGGGTCTCGTGCTCCGAGGACTTCAACCCACACTCCTGGCATGCTCCCTGACACGTTTTCCGGAGGTATAGGTCGGGAAGCGAGCTCGTTGGAGGGAGAACTGTGGTGCGACCCAAAACGGTCCAAAAGATGGCCGAAGCTTCCAACGAGTGGCGAACGCTCGTCCGGTGTCAGAAACCACTGGAAATGCACTTGCAGCGAAGGAAACGGGCTGAGCTCGAGGACTTCCGGTGCTCGTCCCAAGAAAACGCGAGCGGGAATGCCCCGGACTCAGTTTTCTCGTCCTGGGGTAAAAAGCGGTCCCCCGACGGTTTCTTCCCTTTGCTCCGTATTGGTCATAAGTCTTTCGATCTTCGGGTCTCGTGCTCCGAGGACTTCAACCCACACTCCTTGCATGCTCCCTGACACGTTTTCCGGAGGTATAGGTCGGGAAGCGAGCTCGTTGGAGGGAGAACTGTGGTACGACCCAAAACGGTCCAAAAGATGGCCGAAGCTTCCAACGAGTGGCGAACGCTCGTCCGGTGTCAGAAACCACTGGAAATGCACTTGCAGCGAAGGAAACGGGCTGAGCTCGAGGACTTCCGGTGCTCGTCCCAAGAAAACGCGAGCGGGAATGCCCCGGACTCAGTTTTCTCGTCCTGGGGTAAAAAGCGGTCCCCCGACGGTTTCTTCCCTTTGCTCCGTATTGGTCATAAGTCTTTCGATCTTCGGGTCTCGTGCTCTGAGGACTTCAACCCACACTCCTGGCATGCTCCCTGACACGTTTTCCGGAGGTATAGGTCGGGAAGCGAGCTCGTTGGAGGGAGAACTGTGGTGCGACCCAAAACGGTCCAAAAGATGGCCGAAGCTTCCAACGAGTGGCGAACGCTCGTCCGGTGTCAGAAACCACTGGAAATGCACTTGCAGCGAAGGAAACGGGCTGAGCTCGAGGACTTCCGGTGCTCGTCCCAAGAAAACGCGAGCGGGAATGCCCCGGACTCAGTTTTCTCGTCCTGGGGTAAAAAGCGGTCCCCCGACGGTTTCTTCCCTTTGCTCCGTATTGGTCATAAGTCTTTCGATCTTCGGGTCTCGTGCTCCGAGGACTTCAACCCACACTCCTGGCATGCTCCCTGACACGTTTTCCGGAGGTATAGGTCGGGAAGCGAGCTCGTTGGAGGGAGAACTGTGGTGCGACCCAAAACGGTCCAAAAGATGGCCGAAGCTTCCAACGAGTGGCGAACGCTCGTCCGGTGTCAGAAACCACTGGAAATGCACTTGCAGCGAAGGAAACGGGCTGAGCTCGAGGACTTCCGGTGCTCGTCCCAAGAAAACGCGAGCGGGAATGCCCCGGACTCAGTTTTCTCGTCCTGGGGTAAAAAGCGGTCCCCCGACGGTTTCTTCCCTTTGCTCCGTATTGGTCATAAGTCTTTCGATCTTCGGGTCTCGTGCTCCGAGGACTTCAACCCACACTCCTGGCATGCTCCCTGACACGTTTTCCGGAGGTATAGGTCGGGAAGCGAGCTCGTTGGAGGGAGAACTGTGGTGCGACCCAAAACGGTCCAAAAGATGGCCGAAGCTTCCAACGAGTGGCGAACGCTCGTCCGGTGTCAGAAACCACTGGAAATGCACTTGCAGCGAAGGAAACGGGCTGAGCTCGAGGACTTCCGGTGCTCGTCCCAAGAAAACGCGAGCGGGAATGCCCCGGACTCAGTTTTCTCGTCCTGGGGTAAAAAGCGGTCCCCCGACGGTTTCTTCCCTTTGCTCCGTATTGGTCATAAGTCTTTCGATCTTCGGGTCTCGTGCTCCGAGGACTTCAACCCACACTCCTGGCATGCTCCCTGACACGTTTTCCGGAGGTATAGGTCGGGAAGCGAGCTCGTTGGAGGGAGAACTGTGGTGCGACCCAAAACGGTCCAAAAGATGGCCGAAGCTTCCAACGAGTGGCGAACGCTCGTCCGGTGTCAGAAACCACTGGAAATGCACTTGCAGCGAAGGAAACGGGCTGAGCTCGAGGACTTCCGGTGCTCGTCCCAAGAAAACGCGAGCGGGAATGCCCCGGACTCAGTTTTCTCGTCCTGGGGTAAAAAGCGGTCCCCCGACGGTTTCTTCCCTTTGCTCCGTATTGGTCATAAGTCTTTCGATCTTCGGGTCTCGTGCTCCGAGGACTTCAACCCACACTCCTGGCATGCTCCCTGACACGTTTTCCGGAGGTATAGGTCGGGAAGCGAGCTCGTTGGAGGGAGAACTGTGGTGCGACCCAAAACGGTCCAAAAGATGGCCGAAGCTTCCAACGAGTGGCGAACGCTCGTCCGGTGTCAGAAACCACTGGAAATGCACTTGCAGCGAAGGAAACGGGCTGAGCTCGAGGACTTCCGGTGCTCGTCCCAAGAAAACGCGAGCGGGAATGCCCCGGACTCAGTTTTCTCGTCCTGGGGTAAAAAGCGGTCCCCCGACGGTTTCTTCCCTTTGCTCCGTATTGGTCATAAGTCTTTCGATCTTCGGGTCTCGTGCTCCGAGGACTTCAACCCACACTCCTGGCATGCTCCCTGACACGTTTTCCGGAGGTATAGGTCGGGAAGCGAGCTCGTTGGAGGGAGAACTGTGGTGCGACCCAAAACGGTCCAAAAGATGGCCGAAGCTTCCAACGAGTGGCGAACGCTCGTCCGGTGTCAGAAACCACTGGAAATGCACTTGCAGCGAAGGAAACGGGCTGAGCTCGAGGACTTCCGGTGCTCGTCCCAAGAAAACGCGAGCGGGAATGCCCCGGACTCAGTTTTCTCGTCCTGGGGTAAAAAGCGGTCCCCCGACGGTTTCTTCCCTTTGCTCCGTATTGGTCATAAGTCTTTCGATCTTCGGGTCTCGTGCTCCGAGGACTTCAACCCACACTCCTTGCATGCTCCCTGACACGTTTTCCGGAGGTATAGGTCGGGAAGCGAGCTCGTTGGAGGGAGAACTGTGGTACGACCCAAAACGGTCCAAAAGATGGCCGAAGCTTCCAACGAGTGGCGAACGCTCGTCCGGTGTCAGAAACCACTGGAAATGCACTTGCAGCGAAGGAAACGGGCTGAGCTCGAGGACTTCCGGTGCTCGTCCCAAGAAAACGCGAGCGGGAATGCCCCGGACTCAGTTTTCTCGTCCTGGGGTAAAAAGCGGTCCCCCGACGGTTTCTTCCCTTTGCTCCGTATTGGTCATAAGTCTTTCGATCTTCGGGTCTCGTGCTCTGAGGACTTCAACCCACACTCCTGGCATGCTCCCTGACACGTTTTCCGGAGGTATAGGTCGGGAAGCGAGCTCGTTGGAGGGAGAACTGTGGTGCGACCCAAAACGGTCCAAAAGATGGCCGAAGCTTCCAACGAGTGGCGAACGCTCGTCCGGTGTCAGAAACCACTGGAAATGCACTTGCAGCGAAGGAAACGGGCTGAGCTCGAGGACTTCCGGTGCTCGTCCCAAGAAAACGCGAGCGGGAATGCCCCGGACTCAGTTTTCTCGTCCTGGGGTAAAAAGCGGTCCCCCGACGGTTTCTTCCCTTTGCTCCGTATTGGTCATAAGTCTTTCGATCTTCGGGTCTCGTGCTCCGAGGACTTCAACCCACACTCCTGGCATGCTCCCTGACACGTTTTCCGGAGGTATAGGTCGGGAAGCGAGCTCGTTGGAGGGAGAACTGTGGTGCGACCCAAAACGGTCCAAAAGATGGCCGAAGCTTCCAACGAGTGGCGAACGCTCGTCCGGTGTCAGAAACCACTGGAAATGCACTTGCAGCGAAGGAAACGGGCTGAGCTCGAGGACTTCCGGTGCTCGTCCCAAGAAAACGCGAGCGGGAATGCCCCGGACTCAGTTTTCTCGTCCTGGGGTAAAAAGCGGTCCCCCGACGGTTTCTTCCCTTTGCTCCGTATTGGTCATAAGTCTTTCGATCTTCGGGTCTCGTGCTCCGAGGACTTCAACCCACACTCCTGGCATGCTCCCTGACACGTTTTCCGGAGGTATAGGTCGGGAAGCGAGCTCGTTGGAGGGAGAACTGTGGTGCGACCCAAAACGGTCCAAAAGATGGCCGAAGCTTCCAACGAGTGGCGAACGCTCGTCCGGTGTCAGAAACCACTGGAAATGCACTTGCAGCGAAGGAAACGGGCTGAGCTCGAGGACTTCCGGTGCTCGTCCCAAGAAAACGCGAGCGGGAATGCCCCGGACTCAGTTTTCTCGTCCTGGGGTAAAAAGCGGTCCCCCGACGGTTTCTTCCCTTTGCTCCGTATTGGTCATAAGTCTTTCGATCTTCGGGTCTCGTGCTCCGAGGACTTCAACCCACACTCCTGGCATGCTCCCTGACACGTTTTCCGGAGGTATAGGTCGGGAAGCGAGCTCGTTGGAGGGAGAACTGTGGTGCGACCCAAAACGGTCCAAAAGATGGCCGAAGCTTCCAACGAGTGGCGAACGCTCGTCCGGTGTCAGAAACCACTGGAAATGCACTTGCAGCGAAGGAAACGGGCTGAGCTCGAGGACTTCCGGTGCTCGTCCCAAGAAAACGCGAGCGGGAATGCCCCGGACTCAGTTTTCTCGTCCTGGGGTAAAAAGCGGTCCCCCGACGGTTTCTTCCCTTTGCTCCGTATTGGTCATAAGTCTTTCGATCTTCGGGTCTCGTGCTCCGAGGACTTCAACCCACACTCCTGGCATGCTCCCTGACACGTTTTCCGGAGGTATAGGTCGGGAAGCGAGCTCGTTGGAGGGAGAACTGTGGTGCGACCCAAAACGGTCCAAAAGATGGCCGAAGCTTCCAACGAGTGGCGAACGCTCGTCCGGTGTCAGAAACCACTGGAAATGCACTTGCAGCGAAGGAAACGGGCTGAGCTCGAGGACTTCCGGTGCTCGTCCCAAGAAAACGCGAGCGGGAATGCCCCGGACTCAGTTTTCTCGTCCTGGGGTAAAAAGCGGTCCCCCGACGGTTTCTTCCCTTTGCTCCGTATTGGTCATAAGTCTTTCGATCTTCGGGTCTCGTGCTCCGAGGACTTCAACCCACACTCCTGGCATGCTCCCTGACACGTTTTCCGGAGGTATAGGTCGGGAAGCGAGCTCGTTGGAGGGAGAACTGTGGTGCGACCCAAAACGGTCCAAAAGATGGCCGAAGCTTCCAACGAGTGGCGAACGCTCGTCCGGTGTCAGAAACCACTGGAAATGCACTTGCAGCGAAGGAAACGGGCTGAGCTCGAGGACTTCCGGTGCTCGTCCCAAGAAAACGCGAGCGGGAATGCCCCGGACTCAGTTTTCTCGTCCTGGGGTAAAAAGCGGTCCCCCGACGGTTTCTTCCCTTTGCTCCGTATTGGTCATAAGTCTTTCGATCTTCGGGTCTCGTGCTCCGAGGACTTCAACCCACACTCCTGGCATGCTCCCTGACACGTTTTCCGGAGGTATAGGTCGGGAAGCGAGCTCGTTGGAGGGAGAACTGTGGTGCGACCCAAAACGGTCCAAAAGATGGCCGAAGCTTCCAACGAGTGGCGAACGCTCGTCCGGTGTCAGAAACCACTGGAAATGCACTTGCAGCGAAGGAAACGGGCTGAGCTCGAGGACTTCCGGTGCTCGTCCCAAGAAAACGCGAGCGGGAATGCCCCGGACTCAGTTTTCTCGTCCTGGGGTAAAAAGCGGTCCCCCGACGGTTTCTTCCCTTTGCTCCGTATTGGTCATAAGTCTTTCGATCTTCGGGTCTCGTGCTCCGAGGACTTCAACCCACACTCCTGGCATGCTCCCTGACACGTTTTCCGGAGGTATAGGTCGGGAAGCGAGCTCGTTGGAGGGAGAACTGTGGTGCGACCCAAAACGGTCCAAAAGATGGCCGAAGCTTCCAACGAGTGGCGAACGCTCGTCCGGTGTCAGAAACCACTGGAAATGCACTTGCAGCGAAGGAAACGGGCTGAGCTCGAGGACTTCCGGTGCTCGTCCCAAGAAAACGCGAGCGGGAATGCCCCGGACTCAGTTTTCTCGTCCTGGGGTAAAAAGCGGTCCCCCGACGGTTTCTTCCCTTTGCTCCGTATTGGTCATAAGTCTTTCGATCTTCGGGTCTCGTGCTCCGAGGACTTCAACCCACACTCCTGGCATGCTCCCTGACACGTTTTCCGGAGGTATAGGTCGGGAAGCGAGCTCGTTGGAGGGAGAACTGTGGTGCGACCCAAAACGGTCCAAAAGATGGCCGAAGCTTCCAACGAGTGGCGAACGCTCGTCCGGTGTCAGAAACCACTGGAAATGCACTTGCAGCGAAGGAAACGGGCTGAGCTCGAGGACTTCCGGTGCTCGTCCCAAGAAAACGCGAGCGGGAATGCCCCGGACTCAGTTTTCTCGTCCTGGGGTAAAAAGCGGTCCCCCGACGGTTTCTTCCCTTTGCTCCGTATTGGTCATAAGTCTTTCGATCTTCGGGTCTCGTGCTCCGAGGACTTCAACCCACACTCCTGGCATGCTCCCTGACACGTTTTCCGGAGGTATAGCTCGGGAAGCGAGCTCGTTGGAGGGAGAACTGTGGTGCGACCCAAAACGGTCCAAAAGATGGCCGAAGCTTCCAACGAGTGGCGAACGCTCGTCCGGTGTCAGAAACCACTGGAAATGCACTTGCAGCGAAGGAAACGGGCTGAGCTCGAGGACTTCCGGTGCTCGTCCCAAGAAAACGCGAGCGGGAATGCCCCGGACTCAGTTTTCTCGTCCTGGGGTAAAAAGCGGTCCCCCGACGGTTTCTTCCCTTTGCTCCGTATTGGTCATAAGTCTTTCGATCTTCGGGTCTCGTGCTCCGAGGACTTCAACCCACACTCCTGGCATGCTCCCTGACACGTTTTCCGGAGGTATAGGTCGGGAAGCGAGCTCGTTGGAGGGAGAACTGTGGTGCGACCCAAAACGGTCCAAAAGATGGCCGAAGCTTCCAACGAGTGGCGAACGCTCGTCCGGTGTCAGAAACCACTGGAAATGCACTTGCAGCGAAGGAAACGGGCTGAGCTCGAGGACTTCCGGTGCTCGTCCCAAGAAAACGCGAGCGGGAATGCCCCGGACTCAGTTTTCTCGTCCTGGGGTAAAAAGCGGTCCCCCGACGGTTTCTTCCCTTTGCTCCGTATTGGTCATAAGTCTTTCGATCTTCGGGTCTCGTGCTCCGAGGACTTCAACCCACACTCCTGGCATGCTCCCTGACACGTTTTCCGGAGGTATAGGTCGGGAAGCGAGCTCGTTGGAGGGAGAACTGTGGTGCGACCCAAAACGGTCCAAAAGATGGCCGAAGCTTCCAACGAGTGGCGAACGCTCGTCCGGTGTCAGAAACCACTGGAAATGCACTTGCAGCGAAGGAAACGGGCTGAGCTCGAGGACTTCCGGTGCTCGTCCCAAGAAAACGCGAGCGGGAATGCCCCGGACTCAGTTTTCTCGTCCTGGGGTAAAAAGCGGTCCCCCGACGGTTTCTTCCCTTTGCTCCGTATTGGTCATAAGTCTTTCGATCTTCGGGTCTCGTGCTCCGA
>NW_026124683.1:0-17500 GCF_025177605.1 Cucumis melo | reverse complement strand
TTTTCGACTATAAACGATGGAATCGTCCAGTTCGATATATAAAAAATGATAAATTTGAAAATGCTGTTAGAAAAAAACAAAGTAAATTAATAATATAAAACTAACTAAATAAGCTAAATACAACAAGATATAAGACGAGATTCGACCACCTCCTACATATTTAATACTTTCTGCTACAAAAAAATTAAGAATACCCACCGCATTGATAATTCCATCAATTATCCGTCGATCAAAAAAATAAGTTAATTCAGCTAATATTCTTATACCCCCAATTAAGGATATTCGATAAAAAGCATCTATGTAACCACGATTATATGACCAATTATATATTATATTTATAATTTTTTCAAAAAAAAAATTCTTAGTAAAATTTTTAACAACTGAATTACGAAAATTCAAATTTTGTAAAGATGAATAAGTGGGCTTATAGAAGAAAGACGCTATAAATATTCCGAAATAAGCTATAGTCACAGAAAAAGTTGCATTTTTAACAAATTCATACCAATTTTCAGAATCTTTTGAACTTTCATGTAACAAGTTTATAGACGGAGTTAACCATTTGTCTAATATATTCAAATCAATTGCTTCTTGATTGAATTGAGTGAACGGGCTTCCTATGATTCCAACAAACAAAGTAAATAGGGATAACACAAACATCGGAAATAGCATAGTATTATCTGATTCATAGGGATAATAAAAAGTATTTTTAGTACTAAAATGGGGACTACTAACAAACGGGCGCATAATTTTTGTTACATTACTATTAATTTGAGATGTTTTTTTTTTTATCCAAAAAGAAGACCTTTCATTATTATTCATTGTTAATAATGAGAAGAAAGGAAAGTTTTTTTTACTGATTTTTGATCCTTCTTTACCCCATAATGATATTGAATAAAGGGAGTTATTTGTTTTTTCCATTATAGTTTTTACAATAAAGGTTTAAATGTCCATCAAAAGTAAGTAAGTAGATGCGAAACATATAAAATGCTGTTAATCCTGCTGTGGAACAGGCGATTATTGCGAAAATCGGTGAATACAACCAACTATCATTAAGAATTTCATCTTTGGACCAAAAGCAGGCAAGGGGTGGAATACCACAAAGAGAAAGGGTACCTAATAAAAAAGCATTTTTTGTAATTGGCACATGCTTTGTTAAACCACCCATAAGAACCATATTCTGACTTTTATCTGGAGAATATCCAACAACCGATTCCATTGAGTGAATAATGGACCCCGATCCTAAAAACAACAACGCTTTTGAATAAGCATGAGTAATCAAATGAAATAAAGCAGCCTGATAAGACCCCATACCCAAAGCTAACATCATATAGCCCAATTGAGACATTGTAGAATAGGCTAAACTTCTCTTAATATCTTTTTGAGCAAGAGCTAAAGTAGCTCCAAATAGTACTGTTATTATACCTATCAAAGCTATTAGATTCATGATGTAAGGTATTACTATAAAAAGCGGAAGAAGCCGAGCAACAAGAAAAATTCCCGCTGCTACCATGGTAGCAGCATGTATAAGAGCCGAAATGGGGGTAGGACCCTCCATAGCATCAGGTAACCATACATGAAGAGGAAATTGAGCAGATTTAGCAACTGCACCTGCAAATAATAGGACGGCGCACAAAGTAACAAATAATAAATTAACCTCATTATTATCAATCAAGTTATTGAATATTTTAAATAAATCCCGAAATTCAAAACTCCCCGTTGTCCAATAAAGACCTAAAATTCCTAATAATAAACCAAAATCCCCTACGCGATTAGTTACAAATGCCTTTTGACAAGCATTCGCCGCAGTAGGTCGAGTGAACCAAAAACCTATTAATAGATAAGAACACATTCCAACCAATTCCCAAAAAATATAAATTTGGATCAAATTCGAACTAGTAACTAATCCCAACATTGACGTATTGAACAAACTCATATACGCAAAAAATCTCAAATATCCTTGATCATGAGACATATAATTGTCACTATAAATAAGAACCATAATTCCAACAGTCGTGATTAATATTGCCATAATACAAGTAAGTGGATCGATCAAGTAGCCCAACTCTAAAGAAAAATCATTATTGATAGTCCAAGACCATACATATTGATAGATATAACTAGTATTTATTTGATCAATAGACAGATAAACTGCAAAAATCATAACTATACTTAACAATAAAATACTCGGAAAAGACCACATACGTCGAAGGTTTTTGGTTGCCGTCGGAAAAAGTAGAAGGCCCACTCCTATTAAGATAGGAATTGGAAGTGAGATGAACGGTATGATCCATGAATATTGATATGTATATTCCATAAAAAAGTATATTAAATTCCTAATTAATTTTTCTGATTCACCAGCTCTTATCTCTTTTCAAAAGGATCAGTTAATAACAAATTTAAATATCCAAAACGGAAATAGAATTTTATTTTTCTATTCTTAATTTTTTGCCAAATACTTCAAATATTTCAAGTCACGAAGTTACAATTGTTCAAATAAGATGAGATGATCCATTGAAACTATTAATGAACACACCCATTACTTTTAAGTAAAATTTTTTGACAATATAGAAACTGCAAATTTTCTTTATTATTTAGTATGCATTACAAAAATTCCCCGCTCTAGAGCAAGAAAGAATAATTAGACCAAAAACACTATTTTATTTTGGTATCAATCATAAAAGACAGTCTACAAGTTGATCCAGTAAAATAAGACTTCTTTGTATTAAATTCTACGAATCATTAAACAATTTTTTTTTGACAAAATAACATTATATATATTGTTTTTTCTTTGTTTCTAATCTAATAATTTCGAATTTTCGATAGCTATATTAGGAGTATACTATAATTTCAATAATAAATGGATAATAAATAGTAAAGAACAATTCATTTTGAACAATAGATGTCTTTCACATCCAACTATAGTAATGAATAATCAATTATAATTTTGTAATGGCAGTTCCAAAAAAGCGCACTTCTATATCAAAAAAACGGATTCGGAAAAATATTTGGAAAAGCAAAGGGCGTCGGGCAGCGTTGAAAGCTTTTTCGCTAGCAAAATCTCTTTCAACGGGTAATTCCCAAAGTTTTTTGGGGGACAAATCAAATAAATACTGAAAGATTGGAATAATCTGAATTGGTTTGACTCAAAAAACAGCCTAGTAAAAGTTCGTTTATAATTTTTATATTTTATATATATATTTTTTATATATTAAATATAAATTTTTTTTTATCAAAGCAATTAGTGTAATTTTCCTAATGTTTTGAGCGGATAAATATGAAATTCTCTTTTTCCTTTTTGTAGGCTATGTAAAAAAAAATAATAAATCGTTTGTTTACTCAATTAAAAAATGGAAAATGGTACTTTTTTGTTCAAAGAATAAAAAAGGTTGACCTTTCTTTTTCATATCTTTGTTTTATCATTTTCGAGATGGGGAAAATATGAATCCCCATCGCCCCACTAAACCAAAAAGTTTTTGTTGATTTTTGATTTTATTATCTATTTTCGATATTATATATAATATCGAAATATAGAAGAGCAAATAGTAAACTGAAACTCTTTATTAAAAATTTAATAAGACATTGAAACGATGACATTAGTTGATTAAGTTAAAACCTTCTTTTTGAATTCTATGAACCCTTACCTTATTTCTTTTCTCGAAATCATTATTACTATTATAGATATAGAATATATCTCGCCGAATACATAATGAAATTGGTTTGCAAAATCCTATAAAATAAAACTATTATTAAAAAAATAAAACTATTATTAAATGAAGAAAATTGACACCTTAAATTCTTATTGAAATAAATGAAATCGGATAAGATTTTTATTGGAAACGCTCAAATCTCCTATTTTTTTCCCTTTAATGAAATTATCATTTAAAGATAAAGAGTTTTTTATCCACGATAAATATTTTGTAAAAAATATTCCATTTAATTGCAAATTCATTCTATTTTTTTCAATCTCGACGATTGAATAATAATAGGTTATTATGATTTCGAGAAAGCCGCTATGGTGAAATCGGTAGACACGCTGCTCTTAGGAAGCAGTGCTAGAGCATCTCGGTTCGAGTCCGAGTGGCGGCATGCCATTTTTTTTTTTATAAAAAAAAGTTCTATAATAGAATTAATAATTCAAGTCCCAGATATTAATTCAAATAATTGAATTGCGGGACCTTTAAATTTATTTTTTTATGATATTTTTAACTTTCGAGCATATATTAACTCATATATCTTTTTCGGTCATTTCAATTGTCATTACAATTCAGTTAATAACCTTATTAATCAATGAAACCGTAGGACTCTATGTTTCGTCAGAAAAGGGCATGATAGTTACTTTTTTCTGTATAACAGGATTATTAGTTACTCGTTGGATTTATTTGAGGCATTTACCATTAAGTGATTTATATGAATCATTACTATTTCTTTCATGGGCTTTATCCATTATTCATCTATTTGCTTATTTAAAAAAATATAAAAACCATTTAAGTGTAAGCGCAATAACCGCGCCAAGTACTATTTTTACACAAGGTTTTGCTACTTCAGGTTTTTTAACTGAAATGCATCAATCCCCACTATTAGTTCCCGCTCTCCAATCTCATTGGTTAATGATGCACGTAAGTATGATGGTATTAGGTTATGCAGCTCTTTTATGTGGATCATTATTTTCAGTAGCTCTTATAGTGATTACATTTCAAAAAGCTATAAGAATTTTTGGTAAAAACAATAATTTATTAAATGCGTTATTTTCCTTTGATGAGATCCAATACATCAACGAAGGGAACTATTTTGTAAGAAACACTTCCTTTTTTTCTTCGAAGAATTATTATAAGTCTCAACTGATTCAACAATTAGATCATTGGAGTTATCGTATTATTAGTCTAGGGTTTATCTTTTTAAGCATAGGTATTCTTTCAGGGGCAGTATGGGCTAATGAGACATGGGGATCGTATTGGAATTGGGACCCAAAGGAAACTTGGGCATTTATTACTTGGACGATATTTGCAATTTATTTACATACGCGAACAAATAAAAATTTTGAAGGTGTAAATTCCGC
Organism: Cucumis melo; assembly: GCF_025177605.1. Taxonomy (NCBI): domain Eukaryota; kingdom Viridiplantae; phylum Streptophyta; class Magnoliopsida; order Cucurbitales; family Cucurbitaceae; genus Cucumis; species Cucumis melo. The sequence continues at coordinate 12,444 of NW_026124683.1, read as the reverse complement.
AATTGTGGCCTCTATGGGTTTTCTTATAATTTGGATATGCTATTTTGGGGTCAATCTATTAGGGATAGGGCTACATAGTTATGGTTCATTTACATTAACATCTAATTGAATTCATTCAAGAAAGGGCCTGACGAACACAAACATGGAGGGGTATAGATAAGAAAATTGTGTGTAAGACATCGAGAACCCTTTGAATCACTACATTACTTGATTCAAATGGTTCTCACAAAAGCCAAATGTATGAGGAAGTCCAATTCATTTTTTTATTTAACTTAAGAAAAAAGACTTCTTTTTTTTATTGTGCAACGAATGATTAAAAAAAATTATTATAGTATTGCTGTTTCATTTTTTTATGAAAACTATCTAGCAAAATAATTAGATAAAATAGCTTCGACCTTGTCAACTGATAGTGAGAAAACAAAATCTGGATAAATACCAATACCTATGACAGGTATAAGGATAGAGATCGCAACAAACAACTCTCGTGGTCCCGAATCAAAAAAATAAGAATTTTTAGCATTAAAAAGCTTGTATCCATAGAACATCTGGCGTAACATAGATAATAAATAAATGGGAGTTAATATAATTCCAATTGCCATTACCAAAGTAATTACTATTTTTGCCATTAAAAGATATTTTTGGCTAGTAATTATTCCAAAAAAGACTATTAATTCTGCAACAAAACCGCTCATACCAGGCAATGCAAGGGAAGCCATCGATAAGATACTGAAAGTCATAAATATTTTTGGAATTGGGATAGCCAGTCCTCCCATTTCATCGAGATAAACCAGACGTATTCTATCATAACTTGTTCCTGCCAAGAAAAAAAGTGCAGCGCCAATAAATCCATGAGAGATTATTTGTAAAATAGCTCCATTCAGTCCCGTATCGCTTATAGAACCAATTCCTATAATTATGAAACCCATATGAGAGACGGAGGAATAAGCTATTCTTTTTTTTAAATTGCGTTGACCCGAAGATGTTGAAGCTGCATAGATTATTTGAATTATGCCTAATATGATCAACCAGGGTGAAAAGATAGAATGGGCGTGGGGTAATAATTCCATATTGATCCGAACCAATCCATATGCTCCCATTTTTAATAAGATTCCGGCTAGAAGCATACAAGTACTGTAATGTGCCTCTCCGTGGGTATCTGGTAACCATGTATGTAAGGGTATAATCGGTGATTTGACAGCAAAAGCAATAAGAAATCCGATATAGAATAGTATTTCTAGTGCTATAGGATACGATTGATTAGCTGATGTTTCAAAATTTAAAGTTGGTTCATTAGAACCATATAAACCGATACCCAGAACTCCCATTAACAAAAAAATGGAACCTCCCGCAGTGTACAAAATAAACTTTGTAGCTGAATACAACCGTTTCTTTCCGCCCCACATCGATAGAAGTAGATAAACGGGAATTAATTCTAACTCCCACATGATAAAAAAGAGTAAGAGGTCTCGAGCAGAAAATGATCCTATTTGACCACTATACATTGCTAACATTAGAAAATGGAATAATCGGGAATCTCGAGTAACTGGCCAAGCCGCTAAAGTAGCTAAAGTGGTGATAAACCCCGTCAGTAAAATGGGTCCTATGGAAAGTCCATCGATTCCCAATCTCCAGTAAAAATCCAAAAAAGGGATCCATTTATAATCCTCCATCAATTGGATTAATGGATCGTCTAATTCGAAATGATAACAAAACGCATAGGTTGTTAGAAGCAGCTCGAGTACACAGATACATATAGTATACCATCTCATTACTTTATTTCCTCTATGAGGGAAAAAGAAAAGTAATAAACCCGCAAATATTGGAAAAACTACAACTGTTGTTAACCAAGGAAAATAATTCGTAGTAAAAACAAGATACACTTGGACTAAAAAAACCCATGTTCGAAAATAAAATAAAAAAAAATATATATATGTATATTTATTTTCGAGCACGAGTTTTTGTCGGTAAAAAAGAAATCAAATGTATTCAAGGGGGCTTTTAGAGAACGTATCAATAAGCTAGACCCATGCTTCGAGTTGTTTCATGCCATAAATAAACGCGAACACTCAAAAAATCTGTCGGACAGGCAGATTCACATCTCTTACAACCAACACAGTCTTCCGTTCGTGGAGCCGAAGCTATTTGCTTAGCTTTACATCCGCCCCAAGGTATCATTTCTAATACATCTGTGGGGCAAGCTCGGACACATTGAGTACACCCTATACATGTATCATAAATCTTTACTGAATGTGACATTGGATCTATAATTTTTTTTTAAGACTATAAATTTTCGATCGAGTAAATTTGTAAATGAATTATATATTTAGATACCAGATGAGTCAATAATTTATCAGAATTTTGATAATCAATCTACTTTCAGATTAACTCATGCGATAGGGCCAAGATACTTTGATTTTTTACGTTTTCGCAAACATTATCATGGATTACGTATGATACATATAATTTTACTTGATGAATATCATAATTTATCTCATAAATAAATATTACTTATTCAACAAATTCGATTGATTGATACGAGTGGATTTTCTGTTACGATAAATTGACGAAAGAATAGCTGGGCCAATAGCTGCTTCAGCGGCTGCAATAGCTATAACAAAAATTGAGAAAATATTCCCTTTTAATTGGCGACTATCAAAAAAATCAGAAAATGTTACGAAATTCATATTAACTGCATTCAGTATAAGCTCAAGACACATAAGGGCCCTAACCATATTTCGGCTTGTGATCAATCCATAGATACCGATAGAAAATAAATAGGCACTTATAATAAGTACATGTTCGAGCATGATTGACCAACTCCTTATCAATTCCGATTCATTTCAATATGAACAAAAATGTAATAGATTCAATTCAATTGACAAAAAAAAAGTACAGAACAAGAGAATATATTCGTAATCGATCGAATAAAAGAATTTTGAGTTTAGACCAAAAAATCTTCAAATAGAATTGAAGGGGAATGTGTGTGATAACATACAACAAAGTTTAAATTATGCTATTTCTAACTAAAGATTTATTACTGGCGAGCCACGGAAATTGCGCCGATCAAAGCAGCTAAAAGAATGATCGAAATGAGTTCAAATGGAAGAAAAAAATATGTTGATAAATAAATTCCAATTTGTTGACTATTACTTATTAAATCTTGCTCTAGAATCTGATTTGATCTTGTAGTCCAAATAATCCCATACCATGACGTATCTACAATAGTAGTCATTAGTGAAACAAAAATACTTGTACAAACCAGAAAAGTAACTCCATTCCCAACGGTCCAAAGATTAAAATCTTTGGAATATTCTGAACCCTTCATGAACATCACAGCAAATATGATTAAAACATTTATAGCTCCCACGTAAATAAGGAGTTGCGCAGCAGCTACAAACTGGGCGTTTGCTAGAATATAGAATAAGGATATAGAAACAAGAACCAGTCCCAACGAAAAAGCAGAATAAATGGAGTTGTTAAATAATAGTACTCCCATACTTCCTAATATAAGACCTGATCCCAACAAGACTACAAGAAAATCATGTATCGGTCCAGGCAAATCCATTATATGTAGTAAAAAAAGAGATAAATAAATCTAAATGTTTTTCATGACCTTATTGATCTGACCAGGAAAAAAAATGTATAATCAATTCCTAATTAAATATTAAGGGGTGTGAATTAATGTAGGTACAGTTATTCTATTAATCTTAGTCTTGATCTGAAAGAGTAAAGTAGATTGAAACTATATATTTCGAAATATATAGTTTCAATCTAAATTAAGCTACAATTCTCATGAATCAATAGTTTGGATTTGTAGGTAGTGACCAAACAAACAAAACGAAAGAAACCTCATGTCTTTAGATCAAAACAGAACCTTAGTAATTGTAAATTACTCTTTAATCAACAGATTGACTTATTTTAGACTTCAATTTGAGGCGAATTCGAATTCAAAATTGTTCTAATTGTATAATCATCAACTACTGACATTGGTAAACGACCCAAAGAAATTTGATTATAATTCAATTCGTGACGATCATAAGTAGAAAGTTCATATTCTTCAGTCATTGATAAACAATTTGTTGGACAATATTCAACGCAGTTACCACAAAATATACAGATCCCGAAATCAATACTGTAATTAAGCAATCGTTTCTTTCGAATATCCGTTTCCAATTTCCAATCAACAACGGGGAGATCTATAGGACATACACGAACACATACTTCACAAGCAATGCATTTATCGAATTCAAAATGGATTCGACCACGGAAACGCTCCGATGCTATTAATTTTTCGTAAGGATATTGAATAGTTACAGGCAAACGATTTGCATGGGATAAAGTAATCATGAAACCCTGACCAATGTACCTTGCAGCTCGTACTGTTTGTTGACCATAATTCATGAACCCAGTTACCATAGGGAACATATTATAATATCTCTAAAGAATTTTATGTTTGTTTCTTTCTCTTGTTTGAGCAAGTCGTGAATATAGAATATGGTATTCCTTTACAATGAAAAGAGTTGAAAAGATGTTGTTAATAATAGATTACCGAGAGATATAGGTAAAAGAAATTTCCATCCAAGATTTAATAGTTGATCTATTCTTAGTCGGGGTAAAGTCCATCTTGTTGCTATAGAAATGAACAAGAACAAATAAGTTTTCGCTAATGTAATAAAGATACTAATTGTCATTCCAAAGACTTCATACACTTTATTTATTTCAAATAGTTCATAACCTAATATGTATGGAATAGAGATATCCCAACCACCCAAGTAAAGAACAGTTACAAATAACGAAGAAACTAATAGATTTAGATAGGAAGCAACATAAAATAAACCAAATTTTATACCTGAATACTCAGTTTGATAACCCGCTACTAATTCTTCTTCTGCTTCTGGTAAATCAAAAGGTAATCTCTCGCATTCTGCTAAGGAAGAAATTAGAAAAATAACAAACCCTATAGGTTGACGCCACAAATTCCAACCCCAAAAACCATATTTTGATTGAGCCTCAACTATATCAACGGTACTAGAACTGTTAGATAATTATAGTCGGTAATAACATCACTGTTCTCATCGCTATTACAGAACCGTACATGAGATTTTCACCTCATACGGCTCCTTGAGGGCCTTAAATAAATCTAAGGAGCGTATCGGGATTATTTATCTTGTCTTGCTATGTTTTTTTTGTAGAATACTATAAGATAAAAATATACTATAAGATAAAAATCTATCGTGTGTCCCCAAATTAACCCAATAGAATTCTGTCTGTTATAATAATAAAGAAAAAGGTTACTTCTGAATTGATCTCATCCTTTAAAAAAAAATTCTTTGTTGAGTAATAACTTAATTCTTTACTAAAATACTATTTATTATAAATATCAATAACCCATTGTTTTCAATTACGAAAAAAAAATTGGCTATTCCATTAGTTCATGAATTCGGACATGAATTCTATCTCTATGAATAGGGAGATAGGAAAGAAATGCATATAGTAATGGAGATAAGAAACAATAAAAAATATCTCTTTTTTTTTTTTTTTGTAATTGGATTCTTTCCATTTTTTTTCGTTCCTATTCTTCTTTCTGAGAAAAAGGGTACTTACTCAATAAGGGATTATTTCGTTTCCGATAGTCATTTATTTAATGGGTGGATAGGCGTATACTCTGGATCGGAATCGTGGGGAGTACTGCCTGATCATTTCTACAAACTTAAAGCCCCAATTCGTATTCTTTTTATATTATGCATTTTGCAAAAATGTCCTTCTCTCTCTTTTGGTTTTGGATAATTTTGAAAATCTCCATTACTAATCCTTTGTATATCTTGGTGTTTCTAACCATCCACTCATTTTTGCTCAATCGGCTGTGTTATGGTAATACACATATGGTAGTACATAAAAATAATAGTGAAAACTCAATCCGGTTGATCTTTTGAGTCCGCTTCAAGACAGGATAACTAGTGACCCAATCTTGGGGCTCTCTTGCGCCTATATTTTTTTCTGCTTAACTCTTATACATAGAAAATGAGACTTAATATTTTGACTGCTAATTTTTATTTATATAAGCTGTTTTCTTTCACTCATATAACTATCTGATTTAGTTCATTAATCCGAATAATAAATATAAAAATGAGGATATCTATTCAATGCATTTCAACCCTTTTCTCGAAAAAAAGTGGGAGAAGTTTATGTCTCAACGAATCACACGTAGAGATATTGATAATACACATAGAGTTAATGGTATTTCATAACTAATTGATTGAGCAGCAGCTCGTAGACCACCTAAGAAGGAATATTTATTATTGGATCCATATCCTGACATAAGAAGTCCGATGGGAGCAACACTTGAAATGGCAATCCATAAAAAAACACCGATAGGTAGATCGGCTAAAACAAGGCGATAACCAAAAGGAATTACTGAATAGCTTAGTAAAATTGATATGACTGCTATCGATGGTCCCATACTGAATAAGCGAGTATCACCTCTAGATGGAAGCAGATTTTCTTTAAAAAGTAGTTTTGTACCATCTGCTAAAGCTTGAAGAACTCCCAAAGGACCAGCATATTCAGGTCCAATCCGTTGTTGTATTCCTGCGGATATTTCTCTTTCTAACCATACAATTACTAGTACGCCTATTGTGATTCCCAATACAGTAGTCAAAATAGGGACAAGTACCCATAGAATTCCATAGAATTCTTTTAAGAATTCCAATCTCGAAAAAGAATTGATATCTTGGACTTGTGATGTATCAATTATCATTTTAACGATCAACTTCTCCCATAATGATATCTATGCTACCTAGTATTGTCATAATATCAGCCAATTTCATTCTTTTAACTAACTGAGGAAGAATTTGCAAATTGATAAAACCCGGCGGGCGAATTTTCCACCTCCAAGGAAAACCACCCTGATCCCCTATCAAAAAAATGCCCAATTCTCCTTTGGGGGCTTCGACTCTCACATAAAGTTCTTGTTTCGCCAATTCAAAAGTTGGCGAAGGTTTTTTACTAATGAATCGATAGTCAAAGTCATTCCATTCCGGAGACCTTGCTCGATCAAAAGATCGTATTTCTAAATTTTCATAAGGTCCCCCTGGAATTCCTTCCAAAGCTTGTTGAATAATTTTTACGGATTCCGTCATCTCAGCAAGTCTGACTAAATAACGAGCTAATGAATCGCCTTCTTTTTGCCACTGAACTTCCCAATCAAATTCGTCATAACACTCATAACGATCAACTTTACGAAGATCCCATGGTATTCCGGAAGCTCGTAGCATTGGTCCTGATAACCCCCAATTTATGACCTCTTCTCCAGAAATAATACCTACTCCCTCAACTCGTTCTAAAAAAATAGGATTTTGTGTAATAAGTTTTTGATATTCAGCAACCGCTGTCAAAAAATAATCGCAGAAATCCAAACATTTATCTATCCATCCATGAGGTAGATCAGCCGCGACTCCCCCGATACGAAAAAAATTATGCATCATTCTCATACCGGTGGCTGCTTCGAATAGATCATATACTAATTCTCGTTCTCTGAAAATATAGAAGAAGGGAGTCTGTGCGCCAATATCCGCCATAAAAGGGCCAAGCCATAACAGATGAGAAGCTATACGACTCAACTCCAACATAATTACTCTGATATAGCTAGCTCTTTTGGGGACTTGAATATTTCCCAACTGTTCTGGACCATTTACGGTTATTGCTTCTGTAAACATAGTAGCTAAATAATCCCAACGTGTTACATAAGGTAGATATTGTATAATTGTTCGGTTTTCTGCAATTTTTTCCATCCCTCTGTGTAAATAACCCAATATTGGTTCACAGTCAATAACATCTTCACCATCCAAAGTAAGGATGAGTCGAAGAACACCGTGCATTGAGGGGTGGTGAGGTCCCATATTGACTATCATGAGGTCTTTTCTTGTAGCCGGTCCATTCATAAGTTTTTCCTCGATTCATCTTTCCATGAATTGCTGAAAATTAAAATAAGTTCATAAAAATGCAAGATCTAATAAATCAAATAATTAAAAATTACTTTTTAAATTACTGAGTTTTTGACTCCCGAATATCCAATTGATTAATTAATTCTTTATAACGCATTTTATTTTTCTTTGATAAATAAGAAAGTAATCGTTGGCGTTTTCCGAGAATTTTACGTAGACCTCTTTGAGATAAATAGTCTTTTTTGTGCAATTCCAAATGTGAAGTAAGTCTTCGTATCTTATTGGTGAAACTGACTACTTGAAATTCAACAGATCCTCCATTTTCTTTTTTTTCTTCTTGCGAAATAACTGAGCTGAATGAATTTTTTACCATAAAATTAAATCTCCTTAGCCTTCTTTTTTTTTATAAATTATTATTGATCAGTAATAATAATGTTACTCGTTTTAATTTGATATACACAATAATCTTACTTTGATTAAGAATTTCTATTCTTTTTTTTTTTAATAAAATCTAGCAATCCCTTTTTTGAAAATTTCAGATAGGTATACAAAAGTCTGGTATATTTTTGCATGCACAAAAAATATTTAGACTGCAATTTTCAATTTAAAATGAAATAAGAATATTTTCTTGATTCATTTCTAAATCTAATAGATACGTCATTAAATTCAATTAATATCATCTATCAGAATCTAAGAGAGTGCCATATGTGTATTTCTTTGTCTTCATATACCATATAAGGTACGGGCAATATAGGAAAAATGTAGCATTAACTAATTTGCAATTGTGGATACATATGGATCCTTAGCATACTAAAACGACTGCTATTATTGGTATCAAACCAATACCGATTCATACAAGCTAAATCTTCTAATCGATAATTGGGCCAAAGAAAGAACTTTAATTTTTTTAGTTGATTTTGATATCTATCAAGATGTTTGCTTGTTTTATCTAAAACTTGATCATCTGTTTTCACCTTATTTCCATTGTAAAATGCTGTATTTCTCTGGATATCATTTTTATTCCCAGAATTGAAACAAATTAGAATTCTAAACTCTCTACGACCTCTAGGGGATAAGATATTTTCCGGAACAAGCAAATCATAATAATTGCTGGTTCTATTTTCAGTCATTTTTTTGAGGTATTGCAATGGATTCAGCAAAACTCCTCTTATAAGGATAGCCTTTTTCTTGATATTTTTGATTAAATTGGTACTTATTCTTATGAACTAATGAAATACCTATGGTTTGAGACATAATAAATTTTCCATCATTTTTTACAGACAGACGAATGGGTTCTATAATAAGTATTCCAGTTCTAATTAATTCTGAAAGAATCAAGCCCTTCGAAGATAGCAGAATATCCAGACTCAGGTTGCCATTTTGAATAGAGGATATATAAATTTGTTTGGGATCTAGCAGTCTAACCAGGAGACAACATATTTTGATGTTATTGAAAATTTTTTTATTTACGTATGCCGAACCATCCCATCTGCATTGAACACGAAAATATTTTTTTAGTAACAACTCAAACTCCTTGCTCATCTTTTTCGCGTATTGGTTTTGATTTATACGTTTTCTCCTATCTGCTACCGCAGAATCTTCTTGAAGATTTTTTTTGTGGTTTGAGTGAACTGAGTCAAGATCCTCTTTGGCCACAGATTCCTTTTCTGCTTTATTTCCATTTTCTAATTCAAAAGTTTTTTCCTTCGCTGATAGAAAAAGAGATCCTTTTTTCTTTTCAATGAGTTTTTTTTTTTTTACTAAAAATTTCATTTCCATTCAATTTTTTTTCATTTCCATTCAAATTAAAAAGAAGTGATTTGATTGGTATCAGCCATGGATTAATCTTATATGCATTATAAAGTATCAAAAATTCTGGAAAGACCCACCCACGTTTCAAATTCGATCTGGAACCACTTAGTATTTCTTCATTCATTCTCATCCAATCAAAAAAAGTTTGTTTTTTTTTTGTTGGATCGGTTGCTTTTTTTATCTTGATTAATTGTCAGATAAAACAAATGTTTCTTATTTATTTTTTTTAATTAGTTGAAAATGATTAACCCCAGTTTTAGTATTTTTTTTACTGTTCGTGTCAGCCTCAATATGGATCCAGGATCGAATATCGACCTTATTTTTAATAGAAAAATGCAGCATTCTCCAATCAAAATATTTTCTATCCATAGTTTTTTCCAGATCTATAATATCATCTTCTCGTAGATAATTATTGATAAGGATATCAGTCAGTATCAATAAATTTACATTTATCCGTGTTGTACTTATAAGAACTTTCTTGATTATTTTTTACTTCTACTGGTAATTCAACAATATATGAATCTTTATTATCTTCATAATTAATAGATTTATATGATAAACAATCATATATATATTTTTTTATTTTCTTATCTTTTTTATTCGGTAATGAGTCGTCTATTTCAAAATGATTTTGTTTTTTGTAAGCAATTAATCGGTTTTTTTCATCTGAAAAACATTGGTTAAAATCTTTATTTTTACGATCTTGCTTAACTCTATTTCGCCATTTTTGGGGGAGTAATTTTGACCATCTAATCGGATATAAATCCAAGTTATAATGACCCCTTAACCAGTTTTTCCATTGATTTCTCATTCCAGAATTTTCAAGATTATTTTGTTTTAGGTCGGAATGTAATATTTCGTGTGCTCCAACAACTTCAACAAAAATAATCCTCTATTTCATTCTTAAGAAAACGAGATGTTCCGTGATATTGAAAGACAGGTCTTAACTTAGATAAATTAATAATTTGTGTTTGTGATAATTTGTAAAATAAATATGCTTGCGACAAGTATGATAAGTCCAAAAAGATCTTTCCATTCTTATTAGTAATATTGGAAAGTGACTTTTTGATAGTTGAAATAAAGTCAATTATACTTTGATTTGTTTTATCAATTCTTTCTTGATTTGATTCATTATTGAAAATGGATTTAGTAAATTTTTTTTTTATTGATTCAATAAAAAGTTGGCCATTCCTCGGCATATTAATCATACGTTGAAAACATATACATAGATATTTTTCAACAAAAAAATTTAGAAAATGATGCGATTTACGAATTAATCGTACATTTCTTTTTTTTAATATCTTTAAAATATTTTTCTGAGATTCAAATATTTTATCATCATAACTTATTTTGTTAGGACTAATTTCTGTATTTAGCAACTCTTGTTTCGTGTCTTTTCTAATTTTTTCAATTTTTTTTAGTATGGTGTTTGTTCTATCAGTCAAATCTTTCATTTTTTTTTTCTCTCAATGAAAAATTTGTCCAATCCATAGAACTAATTACAATGGACGAGTCTTGGATCATTCGATTACTTATTATCGAATTTTTTTCGTTTTTAGCTTGATTCAACTTGTATATTTCTTTCAATTGAAATAATGGAATTGGGGTTCTTTGTAAAAGTGCTTTTATTCCTTCTTTTATCTTTATAAATAAAATGTTTTCGGTGACCTCTTTTTTTTTTTCTTTTGAAAAATTTATAATTTCTTTGAAAATTTTTATAAACAACTTTGTTCTTAAAAGTCTTCCAATACACATCTTTGTCCAGTTTTTTAAATTTTTTGCTCTTTCGGTTATTAACTCGGGTTCAAAAAACGAAAGGTTTCTTGTGCCAGTACCAAAAGGAAGGTCAGTTTCCATTCCCCAAAATTGTTAAAAAAGAAAAATCCCTTTTCTTTTTTATTGAATCAGGGGATTCTAACCTAGATTTGGGCCACGGTTTCAGACGAAAAGGAAATAAGATCTTTATTTGAATACCGTCTGTTAACCAATTTTTTGGAAATTCGTTTTCTGATAATGGAATACCATTATATGTGCACTTTATATGAATTTCTTTATTCCAATTTTGAAAATCCTCATACCAGTCAGGAACTGCAAATAATAGCATACGGGTAAGGTTTTTAGCTATTATCAATGAGGGTAAGACAATATATTTTCTAATAATTGATTGAGTTATTAACAAAGAACCTCTTATTACTTGAGCAAATCGAATGCTATCCCAGAGTTCTCCTATTTCTATACGTCTTTCTTCTAAGGTGCTTTTCAACAACTTTCTACTTTTTTGCATATTTTCGCTTCTCGTTTCTTCTCTATTATTCGAAATAGTCAATTCTGTGTTTGTCCATATCCAAGGTCTAAAAAGTTTTTTCATTAGACCAGGAATATCAAAAAAACGAGATTTGGCTACTCTGTCAAAAAAAAGAAAAGAATGTACACCGTTTTTGAAACAGTTTCCCAATAAATGTTTTACGTCGTTGAGCACGCATAGAGCCTTTGATTAGCTCTCGACGAAAATCCGATTGGTAGGAATAGCGTATCAGAGAAATTTGATCTGAGTCCTCAGACTCATCAGTATAGTTGATATTAGTATTAGTAGGAATATTTCTAATTTTTTCGTTCGCCTTTTGCCGATCAGTAAGCTTATTCCTATCATTAAAAAGTATGACATTTTTGGCTCTTCTTGAACGAATTT
>NW_026124682.1:12500-31541 GCF_025177605.1 Cucumis melo | reverse complement strand
AAGTAAAATTCTCATTTACATGGTCTCATAACCAATCATTCATGATTGGCCAAATCATTCATGCAAATAATATCCAAATACCAAATTTTACCCCTATATACCCTCCGTAAAGTAAAAGAAGCTCTTGGGAAGATCAAAGAAAGAACCTGTTCTTGCTCCGTAAAGAATTCTTCCAATAATTCCGAATTTAACCTTTTAAAAAGAGCACGTACAGTACTTTTGTGTTTACGAGCCAAAGTTTTTAACACAAGAAAGGCGAAGTATATATTGGATTCGATACAAATTCTTTTTTTTTGAGGATCCTCTGTAATAATGAGAAAGATTTCTGGATATACGCAAAAATCGATCAATAATATCAAAATCCGACGAATCGATCCAGTTCGGCTTACTAATGGGATGTCCTAAGACGTTACAAAATTTCGCTTTAGCCAATGATCCAAGCAGAGTAATAATAGGAACTAGTGTATCGAGTTTCTTGGTAGCATTATCTATTAGAAATGAATTTTCTAACATCTGAGTCCATACCACTGAAGTATTTAATCGAACACTTGAAATATAGCCCAAAAAGTCAAGAGAACGCTTGGATAATTGGTTTATATAGATCCTTTCTGGTTGTGACCACACATAAAAATGACATTGCCATAAATTGACAAAGTAATATTTCCACTTATTAATAAGAAGTGGCGTATCTTTTGAAACCAGAATAGATTTTGCTTGATATCTAACATAATGTATCAAAGGATCCTTGAAGATCCGTAAGATAGCCGAAAAATAATTAGCAAACACTTTGACAAGATGTTCGATTTTTCCATAGAAATATATTCGCTCAAAAAAGCCCCTATAAGAAGTTAATCGTATATGAGAAGATTGGTTACGTAGAAAAAGGAAAATGGATTCGTATTCACATACATAAGAATTGTATAGGAACAAGACTAATCTTCGATTTCTTTTTGAAAAAAAAGAAATCAATTTTTTTGAAGTACTAAGACTATTCAAATTACAATACTCGTGAAAAAAGAACCGTAATAAATGAAAAGAAGAGGCATCTTTCACCCAGGAGCGAAGGATTTGAACTAAAATTTCCAGATGGAGGGGATAGGGTATTAATACATCTGACACATAATTTAAATGTGGGAATTTATCCTCTAAAAAAAGGAAATATTGAATGACTTGATCGTAAATTATAAGATTTTGCGATTTCTTCTTCTTTTAAGGAAGATACTAATCGTAGGGAAAATGGAATTTCCACAATGACTGCAAACCCTTCTGATAACATTTGAGAATACAAATTGTTATTGTACCCACAAAAAGGATTTTTGTTATAATAATTAGTCGACAAAAAAAAAAAAATGATTCTGGTGATACATTCGAGTAATTAAATGTTTTACCATTAGTAAACTGGATTTTTTGTCATAACCAGAATTTTCCAACAAAATGGATCCATTTAAAAAATGATCATGAGAAAATGCGTAAATATACTCCCGAAAGATAAGTGGGTATAGGAAGTCACGTTGCCGAGATTTCTCAAGTTCTAAATATCCTTTAAATTCCGCCATTTAAAATTTCATTTGAACTGGGGATACGATAATGGGATTTATTGGGTTATCAAATGATACATAGTGCGATACAGTCAAAACAAGGTATTACAGTAAAATAAAGAATAATAATAGATACCTCGTAAATAGGTAAGACTTATCAACGGACTCTCTATCCTCTCTTTTCTTTTGTCATCTAATTGGTTTCTATTTTAGGATAAAAAAGATGGTTAGAAATCCTTTATTTTTTCAACCCAATCGCTCTTTTGATTTTGGAAAAAAAACTCTTTATCAATATACTGCTTCTTCTACACATTCCCCTCTACCTCATAACGTAGAGTAACTAATAGTTAGGGACTTAGAAAAAAATGGATAACTCACTCATAAGAAAAGTCCTTCCCGCATCAAGCACTAATATAGTTTTTAACGTCTAATTAGATCGGCGAATCATTCAAATTAAGAACATAAGCCCGTTACTTTTTATTTCTCTATAATTGGAGCATAGTGCCCTATCCATTTATTCATTCGACCCGACTTTACTTTTTTTTTCCGCATCAAGAATTCAAACAAGTTTGGCCTAATCTAGTAAGGTAAAAATATTACTAGAATTTTCCATTAATACGACATGCTGCTTTTTCCATTCATTCCTTTCAGGATCAGTCGCGGTCTTACAAACTCTACCGATAGTATGGACGAATCTGTTACTTCATAGAAATGTGTAAAAGATGCTAGCCGCACTTAAAAGCCGAGTACTCTACCATTGAGTTAGCAACCCCAAAATATGAAAAATTTTTCTGTGTAGATACAATCGGAATCAAAATAACAAAAGAAATGAAATTAGATGACGTAATCAAAATATTGCAATAAAAAAAACTTCTTATATCACTTACACAAAAGTAATTTTTTGTATCACAAAAAATACAATGAGACCATCATGTGCGTGAAAAGCAAGGGTCATGAAAGGGAGATAACTAGCTTCATTTATACACAATCGGATTATATTTGTTTGATACACTGTTGTCAATATTAATGTGAATAATGAAAAACGCCTATAATGGACAAAACAAAAGAATTATAAATGAATAAAAAACAAATGGAAATAACAATTTGAGTTGAATAACTATATTTAACTAGATAAAGTTAACAAAATAGAATAAGAGAAAATATTCTAATAATAATAAATTCTATTAAAATAATAGAAAAGAATTAAAAAAAACTACGTACTTAGATTGGCACTATAGAGATAATCAACATAGATAGACATAAAAGATGTAGGCGAAAGAAGAAATTAAGGAAGAAGTAGAAAAAAATATATCGGGTTTGTGGATTGAATAAACCCGATATATTTTTTTTTCTATTCATCTTAGATCAATTTATATCAATAAAATAAAAATCGATTTTTTTCATTAGCGAAGACGCAATTTTAAGGTAATAAGTGTATAGTATGAATAGAACAAGAGAGAGGGGGAAATACTAAAGAAAAGGTTAGTCAAAGCTATATACAAGTTAAGTTATCACACCCTCGTTTTTTTATTTCATTAATAAAAATGGAATTTCGGTTATTGATTAAGGTGAAGTTCCGTAAAAAACACCTGCCTTCTTTAAAATATCATGAACAGTTCCTGTAGGTTGAGCACCCTTTTCAAGGAAATATAGAATAGCAGGAACATTTAAATAGGTTTGATTCTTTATCGGATCATAAAAACCCACTTTACGAAGATCTCTTCCTTCTCTTCGGCATCGAACATCAATTGCAATGATTCGATAAACGGCTCATTGGGATAGATGTAAATTTTAAGTACCCCCCCCCAGAACCGTATAAGAAGTTTTCTCCTCGTACGGCTCGAGGAAATTCAAAGTTATGTATAGAATTCTAATTAATGTCAAATAGATCTATAGATTATTAAATCAATTAGACTATGATTTAAAAATTTTTTTCTTATTCTTTTGTTTTTCTTTTGAAAAAAAAAACTCATTCTTATCCCCATAACTCAAGTTGGATAACTCTCACGCAAAGGAAAAAAACCCTTAAGCTTAAGCATTTCATTTATTGAGCGGTCTCTAACCTCTTTATTTTTGCCTGTCTCCGTTAGAATCTATTTCGATTCTTCATTCTGATCTAGTTTAGTTATTGAGACAATTGAAAAAGATTTTTACTTGTTCCGGGATCCTTTATCCTTTCCTTGAATCATTGGGTTTAGACATTACTTCGGTGATCTTTAATCGTTTCAAAATGGTAGCAACATACCATTTTTTTTGATTTCCTTTTTATCAAAGAATCATATAAATAATGGATTCTCGTGTGATACACTTTTAATCCAATTTGATGTTTGAATTTGAAACTTGTTCGAATTGGATCCTTTCGATTTGTATACCGAACCTATACTTACGAAGTAGTTTTAACTTATTGATTGACACTAACCCTAGATCTCTGCCCTTGATAAATGAATCAATACTTTCTACTCGAGCTCCATCATGTACTATTTACATCAAAAACCCTAAAAAAAAAAAAGAGCTCGAGTGCAACCGAACAAACTATGTCGAGTCAAGAGCATCTTCATTCCTATATAATATAAAATGGTGGGTGTAAGAATCCACAGTGGATCATGTCCTTCAAGTCGCACGTTGCTTTCTACCACATCGTTTTAAACGAAGTTTTACCATAACCTCTAATTTCTTGGAACTGGTATGTAATTGATTCATTTATGGAATCATGTATAGTCATTGGGTTAGTTGGTCCATAGTAATCTATACTCTTATGACATGGGTAGTTTTTGAAAAAGTCTTAGCAATACTTCAATTTATTGAAACCCATATTTTATTGTATATATTGTATCAATAACATTTTTTTGTATGAGTGCAATATTTATTTCTCTATATATAGATATTTTCTAGATAGAGAGAGATTTTTTGAAATTTCTATAAAATCAATTAAGAAATAATTAATTACGAATAATTAAGAATCTCCATTTTTCAATTTCTTCATAGAATGGATTCACGAGTTTAACACTTCTTCGAGTACCAAGGACTCATAAGAAATAATTAAAAAGATTTACTTGATTGAAAATTTACTACCTAAATATTATATTATAATATTATTTGAATAAATTTTTGTAAAGGATTTATTACATTTGATTATGATAAATAAATGTATATTCGGGATTAACCCATCAATTAGATAGATCTAAAATAAAAAAAAAAAAAAAGAAATAAAACGATAAAAATAGATAATAACAATACATACATATCAGCATTTTCTGCCTAGTTTATTTAACTTAAGAGACTCAATAATCTTTCCTTAAAATAAAGTGAAAAAGATGTATGAATTGTTACTTGGATTTACAATTATTCATTACAGACAAACATACGAAAAAATGAGGTGAAAAGAAATACATAATATGTTACATATGTAACTTGATTCTTTGTTAATCAGATTCGGGCAGATATTCAAATTGATATCTTCCGTTATGGATTAACTCCTATCTACCCCCAATTAGATCGAGTAGATGCATCATAAATAAAAAAAGGATCCTACGGGGGACTGGACTAGTTTCGGAGGTGCTAGACTATCTTGTATAAGGCGAAAGTCAAACAGATCTAGAGTAAACGATTGTTCCTACCTATTTTTTTTTTATTTGACTCTAAAATTTAGTACCCTAAACCCTAAATAGGTCTTAAGTTTCTTAAGACCATTAATTCAATTCCATTAGTGCCAAAAACACAAGACCTTCGTGTTTATAATTCAGAAATCCACAGAAAAAAAAATACTCGGGTTTCACAAACCATTTAAGAGATAGAGAATAATAGAGGCTTTCGCATTTCTGAAATGCATCATTATAAGAAAATAATAAAGAACAATCACATTCGATCTATATTTAGACTCTTAAGCATAAGGTTGTTTAAAACGGCAATCTATAGTCTGATATCGAATATTTTTCCATATATCTTATAATATACTATTATTATATATAATAATAATACGCATACTCTGGGACGGAAGGATTCGAACCTCCGAATAGCGGGACCAAAACCCGTTGCCTTACCACTTGGCCACGCCCCATTTATATTCAACACTAATAAACACTAATATTGGTAGTGCTTAGTCGTCAATTCCAGTACAAATATTTATAGAATAAATTAGATTGTTGCTCAGATTTTGATACGTTTATAGATCCAATTAAACTCAATTTATTGATCATTACATATAATTCCATTAAGATATTGTATGAAAGTAGGATTTCTTCTATTCTCGTTTTATTTGAGAATTGAAGGATTTTTGATTGGCTGAGTTCAAATCAAAGAAAGGTTTTTTTGACCTACTTTATGTTATTAATTTTTCCCTTATCCCTTATATCATAGCAATAATAGGGGATTAATAACTCAATCAAATCAAAAGAAATACAATTATCTTCAAGAACAAAGAAAAAAAAATTGTTATGCTTAATATCTTAAGTTTCATCGGTATCTGTCTTAATTCTTTCCTTTATTCAAGTAGTTTTTTCGTCGCCAAATTGCCCGAGGCCTACGCTTTTTTGAATCCAATAGTAGATGTTATGCCAGTAATACCTCTATTCTTTTTTCTATTAGCTTTTGTTTGGCAAGCTGCTGTAAGCTTTCGATAATATTTTTAATACTGTCCGAGACAAATTCATGATTTACTAGAAAAAAAAAAAAAAAGATTCTAACTAGTTATAAGATCAGATAAGTTGTACATACAGTCTGAAGCTTTAAGTTGAATCCAATATTGAAATTATTCTATAGCTATGATAAATCTGGATCACTCTCATTTTCTTATTCTTACTTTTTTCCTTTGAACGACCCTCTTCGAGTCCCCCACAATATAGAATTGTGGGTATGAAATCCAATTTTGAGTAATCAAGGACTCAACTCTTAAAATTTTTTCCTATTTATAGAAATAACTTCACTGCATTTCTTGGTGTCAAACCAGATTAAAATAGAGAATCTATTCTCTTAAAAAAAAAATGATCTTGGAGATTGTGTAATGCTTACTCTCAAACTATTTGTTTATACAGTAGTAATATTCTTTGTTTCTCTCTTCATTTTCGGATTCCTATCTAATGACCCGGGACGTAATCCGGGGCGTGAAGAATAACAAAATCAGATTTTTTTTCCTTGCTTGATTTTGAAATGTTCTTAACATTTTATCTATTCCACATCTTTCCTCAACTATAAAAAAAATACCAAGTAATTGACAGAAACGGAAAGAGAGGGATTCGAACCCTCGGTACAAAAAAAATCGTACAACGGATTAGCAATCCGACGCTTTAGTCCACTCAGCCATCTCTCCCCAAATTGAAAAAGGATAATTACTATGATACATTGTATAAAAAATAGAAAATAAAGGCTTGAAAAAAGCCCTTCTTTATCTCTCTTTATTATCTTTATCTACCCCTTTATAGATATATAATTTCATTATATTGATATAGATAATTATCTAGATATATCGATGGATATCTATCAAATCGATAAAAACTTTTTTTTATTAGGAATTCCATTTAGATAAATTAGATTTCATTAGATAAGGGCTCAAAAGAAGAGATATCTTCAATCCTAATATATAAATAATACCAATATATTAAAGATTCATAAAAATATTTATAAATAAAAAGAAAGTACCTTTTTTAGTTTATTTCATCCGAAAAGCCCTTTTCTTTTTATTTTTAGTTCCACGGCCTGGCCTGGTCAGTACCTAGCCGGGCTTTTTTTGTTCCAATAAATCGTAGATCAAATTATTTATTTGATTTGAAAATGTTTTTGAAAAAAAAAAAAATAGAAACAACAAGAATCCTAAGAAGATTTATTATTTCAATTCCTATGATACAGAAAAAGATGATATAGAATCAAGGTTCGATTTCTTATTATTATTTTTTAGTACTTTACTAGAATAAAAAACTTGTTAATTAGTTAATTAAAACGAGTCCTCTTTTCCTAATCTCATTAGTGGCCCTGATGAAAATACGTCAACGCTCAAATTTTCATGATTATTTTCTGATCCGATCTTTTTATTACTTATTAATACGACTTATTTTCGTCTTCGACAAAAGGTCCATTTATATACAATAATTGCATTGTAGCGGATATAGTTTAGTGGTAAAAGTGCGATTCGTTCTATTAATCCCTTAATAGTTAAGGGATCCTTCGGGTTGATTAATATTCCGATCAAAAACTTTATTTCTTAAAAGGATTTAATCCTTTACCTCTCGATGAAAGATTCGAGGAAAAATAAAAATTCTCGTGATTTGTATCCAAAAATATGTTCTAAATTGAAAAAATTGGATCATGAAATTACGAAACATAATTTTATTGAATTGGATCAATACTTCCAATTGAAGGAATAAGGGATCCATGGATAAAGGTGGAATTTTTTTCTAATCGTAACTAAATCTTCAATTTTTTCTTTGTATAAGGGAGATTGAAGCAAAACAAAATAGCTATTAAACAATGTCTTTGGTTTACTAGAGACGTCGACATCGTTTTTTTTAGCTCGGCGGAAACAAAATACTTTTCCTAAGGATTATATTAAATAGAAATAGGGAACGAAATAAATAACTGGAAAGATTGTTATAATCTCCTCTTGTATAGGGATCATCTATAAAGCGGGTCCTTTTGAATGCATTCAGACGGAAAGGCTGACATAGATGTTATGGATGGTATTTTTTTTTGTTTACATCTTATAAATTTAGGAATTTATCCATCTTCCATAAAGGAGCCGAATGAAACCAAAGTTTCACGTTCGGTTTTGAATTAGAGACGTTCAGTTCAAAATGATGAATCAACGTCGACTATAACCCCTAGCCTTCCAAGCTAACGATGCGGGTTCGATTCCCGCTATCCGCTTATCTTATCTTATAATATTCTTATCTTATAATTTATATATATTATAAATAGAAATTAATTAATAATGGAATTACTCAAATAAAAATTTTCAATTTACTTAATTTTAACTAAATTTTAACTAATGTATTAGTTAATGTAATGCATCATTGAATTCAATATGCAATTTCCGGAATTCTCACACATTTTTTTTACGAACAAGAGAGGTGAAAATACGAAAAAAAAAATTGGAATCAAAAGCGTCCATTGTCTAATGGATAGGACATAGGTCTTCTAAACCTTTGGTATAGGTTCAAATCCTATTGGACGCAATTTTTTTTCATATATTTTTTTTTAGTTTTAAATTTTCTATATCATGTCAAGAAAGGAAAGATTTTGAATGATTTGAATAAGAGACGCTTATTTATTAATAGTAATTTATAAATTAGTTTTAATATTAATTGTAACTCTAGTTTTAGATTTATTATATAAATAAACTAATAATTCAATTCTGTTTTATTTGAAGATAAGATATTAGTAGAAAGGATATTCAAATTCCAAATATTAAGATATTTATGATATTCTAAATATATTATTAGAAATATAATCTAATTTTAACTTTAACTATATTTATAAAAAAATTTCTTAATTGTATTTACATTTCATTTTAATATTGATATATATTTCTAGAAATATTATCTACTTTCTTTAATATATTTATATATATTTTTTATTTTATATAAATTATATATATATATATTCTACCTACTAACACCTAATAAATGAAAAGAATGAAATTATTTCATGTTTCAATTTTAACATTTGAAAGTTCTAAAATTGATTTATACTTTACTTGTTTTCTTTTATACTTGGTCTTGAAGTAGAAAACGTTCCATCTGTTCCTGAATAGCTTCTTTCAAAAGGGCTTCCGCTTCAGTGGTCAATGTCTTCGTAGAAGAGATTATTTCTTGAAACTGAGGTTTATTCGTTTTTACGTAAGTACGTAACTCAAGAAGAAATTTCCTTACTTGTCCAATTTCTAATGAATCAAGATAACCATTAGTTCCGGTATAAACAGTCATTATCTGTTCGTCTACCGTGAGAGGTGCTGATTGGGATTGTTTGAGCAACTCACGTAATCGTTGACTCTCTTGCCAATTGATTCTGAGTAGCTTTATCGAGATCAGAAGCGAATTGCGCAAAGGCTTCTAATTCGGCAAATTGAGCCAATTCCAATTTTAATTTGCCGGCTACTTGTTTCATGGCTTTAATTTGAGCTGCAGATCCTACTCTGGAGACGGAAATACCCACATTAATAGCAGGTCTGATTCCAGCATTGAATAGATCGGCAGATAAGAATATTTGTCCATCGGTAATGGAAATTACATTAGTAGGAATATAAGCTGAAACATCTCCCGATTGGGTCTCAACTATTGGTAAAGCAGTCATACTTCCTTCACCTAAAGCAGAACTTAATTTAGCGGCTCTTTCCAAAAGGCGTGAATGCAAATAAAAAACATCTCCCGGATAAGCTTCGCGGCCCGGCGGTCTTCGTAAAAGAAGAGACATTTGTCGATAAGCTTGTGCTTGTTTGGAGGGATCATCATAAATGATTGAAGTGTGTTGTTTTCTGTACATAAAATATTCAGCCAAAGCTGCTCCTGTATAAGGGGCAAGGTATTGTAATGTAGCCGGAGAATCTGCCGTTTCGGCTACTATAATAGTGTATTCCATTGCGCCCCTTTCCTGTAAAGTAGTCACTACTTGAGCCACAGAAGATGCTTTTTGACCAATAGCTACATAAACACATATTACATTTTGCCCTTGTTGATTGAGAATCGTATCCGTGGCTACTGCAGTTTTACCGGTCTGCCTGTCCCCAATAATTAATTCTCGCTGACCACGTCCGATAGGAATCATTGAATCAATAGCAATAAGTCCTGTTTGAAGAGGCTCGTATACGGAACGTCTCGAAATAATACCAGGAGCGGGGGATTCAATTAACCGAGAGTCAGAAGATGAAATTTCACCTCGGCCATCAATAGGTTTAGCCAGGGCATTTATAACACGACCTAAATAAGCCTCGCTTACTGGTATCTGAGCAATTCTTCCCGTTGCTTTTACAGAACTTCCCTCCTGTATCAGCAAACCATCACCCATTAATACAACACCAACATTATTTGATTCTAAATTTAGAGCTATGCCTATAGTACCCTCTTCAAATTCTACTAATTCACCTGCCATTACTTCATCAAGACCATAAATACGAGCAATGCCGTCGCCTACTTGAAGTACAGTACCGGTATTTACAATTTTTACTTCTCTATTATATTGCTCAATACGTTCACGAATAATATTACTAATTTCATCTGCTTGAATGGTTACCATGAGTATTTCGTAATTATTTTTTTTTAAGAAAAAAAAATAATGCCTACAGTAGAAGGACTAATCAGTTAGTTATTTCTTTCATCGTCCCAAACATGCCAATATTAGCACTGATGGTACGTAAATGTAACTCGTTGTCCAAACAACTATTCAGAGTTCCTAGAGCTCCTTGTAAGGCTTGTTGGAAAACCTGTTGTCGTACTTGATTAATCGCTTTTTGTTGTTCAAAACGAATAGTTTCATTTTTATAATTTTCTAATTGTTCCAAACTTTTAGAAGTTGAATTAATCAAATTCAATTTTTCTCGTTCTATCTCAGAATATCCATTCACTCGAAACTGATCGGCTTCCATTTCAACTTTTCGTAAGCGAGCCCGGGCTTTTTCCAGCTGTTCAATGGCCCCCTCACGTAGTTCTTCTGAATTTTGAATTGTTTTCAAGATCCTCTGTTTTCGATTATCTAATAAATCACTTAATGAAAGTAGATTGTCTTTCCATTCATTTCAAAACTTCGACGATCCCTTCCCGAACCAAACATGAATCTTTCGATTCATTTGGCTCTCACGCTCAATTATTGCAATTATTTCTGAGAAATTCCCATATATCTTTTTGAATGTAATGAGCCTATCCTCTTTTCTCTATTCATATTCCACAAAGAAAAAGAAAAAAATATGGATCATTAATCCAAGACCCGAATATTCGGAGGACTCTTCTGACCAAACAAACAATTGTCAGCAAAGTTGTTTCTTTTTTTTTCTTGAAATCCAAAAAAATTTTCTTACTTTATACATAACATAGGTCATCGATTCAGCATTGGATAAAAAAGAAAAAATGAGGGTGAAATCCTCATTTTTTTTAGTTTTTTACAAAAAAATTCTAATATTCTATTAAAATAGAAAATAATAAAAAAGGGGGGGTTCAAATCATTTTATCGACATGAGTGTTCTATATCGAAAAAAAAGCCCAACTATTTGAAACGATTTATGTATTAACTATGTATTAACATAGTAGTAGAAAGAGTACCATGCTACGTCTGGACTTCAAACGTTTTAACCATGTTAATAGTCCCACATTATTGGTTGATAGAGAATCAAAGTTGATTTACCAATGAATCACGAAATGCTATGGTTCTTCAATATGATTTCTTCATTTTGTCAGAAGTAATTCGCGGGATCATGCACCTTTTCGTAGTTATAACTAGAAAAGTACAGTTGGTTGTATCCAACTTATTCTTGAAATAAACAACTCGCACACACTCCCTTTCCAAAAAAAATCAATACACCAAGCACTACGCTTAGATTTATTGGATTTGTTGCTAAAATATCGGTATTAAATCCGAAACTCTCGGCGGATGGCCAGTAACCCAAAGAAATGAAAGAATCGGTTACATTTTTCATATGATCTCCTTTTATAGATAAAACTAATTATCTATTTCTTTCTATTTTTTTTTATTTTATTAATTTCCTATTTCTATTCGAAATAGAGTAAAAAATATGTTGTAAGAATCCTAAAAAAAAAGTTCCATTCGAGATTGGACTAAGAAAGGGAAGGAAGAAGGCGAGTCAGTATGCTAATGCCTCATCCTCAAATCAATCCTTCCCATAGGTTATTGTCCCAACGAATAAGTAATTGTAGGAGTGAAAGCTTCGTATAATTCGAAAAAGCAAGAGCAGCAAGTCCAAGTAAATAAAATACGAAAAAAAATACGTAATTTTTTTAGGATTAAACAAAAGGATTCGCAAATAAAAGTGCTAATGCTACAACTAGTCCATAAATTGTTAAAGCTTCCATAAAAGCCAGACTAAGCAATAAAGTACCTCGGATTTTTCCCTCCGCCTCGGGTTGTCTCGCGATCCCTTCTACAGCTTGGCCCGCAGCAGTACCTTGACCAATCCCAGGTCCAATAGAAGCAAGCCCGACGGCCAACCCAGCAGCAATAACGGAAGCGGCAGAAATCAGTGGATTCATGATAAGTTCCTCACACCAAAAGAAAGAAATGGTTAATGATACAATCAACCAATGAATTATAACTTATTATTCCATCACTAAGATTTATCCAACTAAAAATTACGAATTGAAGTAATAATATTATTGAATCGTCCAAACTACTTCAATCTCTCTTTTTTAGTTCCTATCCATCCACGTAGTTTTTGTGAATCCATACGACTTTTGTTCTTCCATTTCTTTTAAAGCATTCTTTGAATTCTTCATTGTTTTTCTTGATTTAATCTCTCTATTCATTCAATATTGAATTCAAAATTACATTACAGCCGAAACAGAAGGACTTCCATTGTAAGCCCTATCTAAATTCACAGTAGTAGGGCGGATTAGATATATCTTTAGTTCCTATATAACTAGTTAATATCTAATATAACATATACATGTGTTTCTTACCTAACGTAAACCAATTATTCATATCTTGGATTCCATCGAATTTGAGAATCATTCTTCGAAATATCCACAAGGGTTGTCTTATAGCAATTCGATTCAATACATCTAGTTGACTCCACTCTCCTCTACTCTACCCTACCCAATCCTTTTTTCTCGTTTTTTGGAAACCCTTTCTTTTTAGAATTATCCCACATGGAGACAATCAATCTAAATGAACGAATTCATTAGTCCAAATCCTTGCATAGAAATATCAATATTTTATTAATCTAAGTTCATGTAATTTTTTTTTTGTTCAATCGTTGAGAGGAAAAAGATCTTTTAGATCTCTTTCCTTTTTTTTTAATTCCCGAATATCGTAATCTTTCTAGTCTTACTCCCTAGATAGTATATACCTTCCTTATTTTTTGATTATTTGTATATTTATGTTCCCTAAGTAGATTATCTTGAGCCATGTATACATTGCCTTGGTCTAAGCTAAAAAAAAGAGTATTTAGAAAACTAATCAATGATGACCCTCCATGGATTCGCCTATATAAGCTGCAGCTAAAGTTGCAAAAATAAGAGCTTGAATACCACTTGTAAATAATCCAAGGAACATAACAGGTATAGGAACTACTAAAGGTACTAAAGAAACAAGAACAACAACTACTAATTCATCAGCTAATATATTTCCGAAAAGTCGAAAACTAAGTGATAAGGGTTTTGTGAAATCTTCTAAGATGTTAATGGGTAAAAGGATTGGAGTTGGTTGAATGTATTTACCGAAATAACTTAATCCTTTTTTGCTAAGACCCGCATAAAAATATGCTACTGATGTGAGTAAAGCTAAAGCAACAGTAGTATTTATATCATTTGTGGGTGCGGCTAACTCTCCGTGAGGTAACTGTATGATTTTCCAAGGTAAAAGAGCTCCTGACCAATTCGAAACAAAAATAAATAGAAACATAGTTCCAATAAAGGGAACCCATGGACCATATTCTTCGCCAATCTGAGTTTTGCTCACGTCTCGAATGAATTCAAGGACATATTCGAAGAAATTCTGACCGTCAGTAGGAATGGTTTGTGGATTACGAACAGCTATAATGGCTGAACCTAATAAGATAGCAATTACAACCCAAGAAGTAATAAGTACTTGGGCATGGACTTGGAAACCTCCTATTTGCCAATACAAGTGTTGGCCGACTTCCACACCAGATATATCGTATAACCCTTTTTGTGTGTTGATAGAACATAATAGAATATTCATATTGCCCTCTGAAAGAAATAGAACTGTAAAACAAATTATTTTGATTCGACTGTCTTTTTTTTTACTTGCCTTGAGTTGTCTATTTTTGATACCAATTTATTACATTACAATATCCCTAGTTTTTTTTATCTCTTTTGTGCGATTCGGGAATAGTAACCAATTCCCGAAATCTATGGAGTTCCCCCCAAAATTGATTTATCTTATTATTAATCAAGAATTTCGTATAGAGCTAGAACGACCCTCCGAAATTGCAAATACTAATTTGTTAAGAATTAATCGGATTGAAGCTATAGCATCATCATTCGCTGGAATCGAAATATCTGCGAGATCGGGGTCACAATTTGTATCAATTAAACAAATAGTTGGAATTCCCAACGTGATACATTCTTGAAGAGCCCGATATTCTTCTTGTTGATCAACGATTATTACAATATCGGGTAACCCCGTCATATATTTAATCCCGCCCAGATATGTTTGCAAGTGAGATAATTGTCTCTTCAACATAGCGGCATCCCTTTTCGGAAGACGGTTGAGTCCCCCCGTCTTTTGTTCCGTTCTCAAGTCCCTGAACTTATGAAGTCTCGTTTCTGTAGTAGACCAATTTGTTAACATCCCCCCGAGCCATTTTTTATTAACATAATGACACCGAGTCCTTGTTGCAGCCCGGGCTACTGAATCCGCTGCTTTATTTTTGGTACCAACAATTAAGAATTGTTTGCCCCTAGTTGCTGCATCAAAAACTAAATCACAAGCTTCTGATAAAAAACGAGCAGTTTGAGTAAGATTTATAATATGAATACCTTTACGTTTTGCAGAGATATAAGGTGCCATTCTAGGATTCCATTTCCTAGTACCATGACCAAAATGAACTCCTGCCTCCATCATCTCTCCCAAATGGATGTTCCAATATCTTCTTGTCATTTCTCCCCCCACTTCCTCGCCTTTTTTTTTCTTAAAAAAAGAGACGAGCTGAAATAGAAATAAATAATTGTTCCCATGGAACCTTATCCTCTACCTCGACCGGGGATTGACTGTTGATACACAATCCAAGCCATTAATTTTTTTCTATTCGTTATTATCTTATTACCAAATTAACGCGGCTAGTTAACAGGATGACTCCACTTTTATGAATCATTAAATCCTAGAAATGCTTGTTCTGATGTATCATGTAAATTCGTTGAAATGAAAAAATCAAATAATTCTTTGTGGTGAACAAAATATCTCTCATTTCCCCCTCGAAAATTTTTTTTGGGGGGGGTTCTAAAGGAATATTGTTATGTTGCCTCGAACGGTGCGCTAATTCTCTGAATCCGGTACCAACTGGTATCATTCCTCCTAGAACAAACGTTCTCTTTCAAACCTCTCAACCAATCGATACGACCTCGGAGGGCGGCTTTTGCTAAAACTCGAGCAGTTTCTTGAAAACTTGCTTCCGATATGAAACTTTGAGTATTTAGAGATGCTTTCGTTATTCCCAATAATACGGCTCGGTAACAGATCGCTTCTTCCAAAGCACGCCCTGTTCGTTCCGCTCGTAACAACCCAATGAGTTCTCCAGGTGAAAAAACATTAGACATTCCATCTTCTGAAACCAAGACTTTTGATGTTATTTGACGTACAATAATTTCGATATGTCTATTATGGATCTCCACCCCCTGGGAATCGATAAACCTTTTGGATCTTATTAACCAAAGAGATACGACTTTGCACTATCGTTAGTTCAGAACCAATCAAAAATCCCCAAGGAATTCCAAGAATTCTTGTTATACGCTCGTTCCAACCCTCAATTCTCTTTTCTAGGCTCATCGATATTGAATCAATCGAACGCACTTCTAATACTTGTTCGACTTTGGAAGACCCTGCGTTATATCAACCAGATCGTGATTTTTCATATATAAATGTAACTAAAGTATCTCCTTCGTAAAGCATTTCGCCATAATGGCGATGAACAGTTGCTCCTGAAGTGGCCAAATAAGGCTTAGCTAATCTTATTACTACAGAATCAACTTCAACAATTATAATTTGACCCGATTTTAGGTGTGGTCTATTTTTGGCTATACATACATTTCAAAAAAAAAATGTCCAAGACTAATTCTTGTTCTTGTAGGTGTTTCTTCACAATAATTATTGTGATAATTATGATGCAGAAAATGCCAATTCAAATTAAATGTATTGAAAACGATGTTACTGCATGGATCGGAATTGAAAATCCCCCCGTTTTCATCCATTAAATAATATTTAAGTACTTGAAAAGTCTGTTTTAAATTGTCAAGTTGCAAATATTTAGTTAGGGAGATCGGATTATGAGTTATTAAGTCATAAATGAATAAAAATTCACAATTTGAGGGGCCGCCCCTAAAGGTCCTAACGAATTCCTAATTGAAATTAGAGGATCCTTTTTACTTGATTCTTTTATGACATTATAATCTTTTACATCGTTGAATAGATCCATTTGCAAACAATTCGATGCTGACAAAATTATCAAAGATTGGCGTTCCTTATTTCTATTGAACAACGTACGAATAGTTCCTTGATTTTGACTCGGAGATTGTGGAACCCTTGTCTTGGAATAAAATAGAAAAAAATGGATTGATATTCGTGCGATCTGACTCATTATTAAAGATCAATCCTGAACCTGACGGATCTTTCCTTTTTCTCATATACGCAGTATCGGATTTCCCTAAGTCTATTCGTAGGAAATTTCGAACCAGACCATTTGTACTTACTTCAACAAAGGAAGCGCGCGCGTCTTCGATAGAAGAGCTTTTTTTGTCTCGGTCCCAATTCAACAATAAACAAGTCCGAACTAATTGAATGCTTGTGCCAGAAATTCCCCGAATTGGTTTTCCATTTCCATAAAGTATATAATTGACAACTCTAAGCTCCAGATTATCCCTTTCTTGCAATAGATCCTGTGGGAAAAGTTTTACTAAATTGATACCGTCGGCTAGTTCATATATGATTACAGGTCGAACAAAAACAAAATACTTTTTCTTGGTAGGTGTGATCCACTGGACATAAATCCAATTTTTCGATTTTTTTGATTTCTTAGAATTTTTTTTTACTCTTTCTGGTGGTATCAAGATGCCATTGTGTCGGGATATCTTATCCATCTCTCCAGGAAAATGTATATCTCCAGAAAATATTTTGAGTTCAATCCTTTTTTTTTTTTTCTCCCACTCGGACCAATCCACCTACTCGGCTTCTTATACTTAAAGTTAGTCGTGTAGCTACTCCAATGATACTATTGTTCCGTACCATTATGGAAGAAGATTCTGGTAAAATATGCACTTCCTCGGGAATGAAAAAAAATCGATCCACTTTCATTTGCATTTGGTATTTTGGCTTAAAGTCTTTGACTCCTCGATACTCAATCAAATCCTCTTTTTTGAGGATTGAATGCACCCCTATAGTCCCATATTTAGTAATTCCTGAACTATTTCTTCTGTATTGAGGATCATCGAAAAAAGCAAGAATACTATTTCTACGAAAAAGACCATTTATGGGTATTTCAATCGAAATACCGGAAGGGGGTCGTAGTTCTTTTTCTCGTTCTTGAAGTGATTCAAATTGAATGATGAATCCATTTCTTCGCCTCTTTGCCAATAAATCAGAATTACCGTGGAAAATAGCAGGATATGTGAGATTAGATTGACCCGTACATAGGATTGGATTAAGTTCTGAATAATCAGGAATTCCGCTTTCGTTTTTACCAGAGAGATCCGGACCATAAAATTTTTGTCCCACTTTATCATTATTTACTGAAAGGCTAGAAATATATCTTCTTTCGACACAAAGAGAATGAACGTTAATTTGATCTTGATCCTTGTAGAGTGAAAAAGGGACTACACTGCATCCGCACGAACCCTCCTGATAATATCCATAAATGACTTGTTTTTGGTAAGAGATGGACATTACTATATGTAAATTCGGGTGCATGGTACACGTCGGTACTCCAATGCATTTCTCCCTCTGAGTCAGAATAAATATGTTTTCGAACTCTCTCTTTTAAATTAAGAGTGTATGTTCCCGCGCGAATCTCAGCAATCACTTGTTCTGATTCTACATATTGATCATTTTGAACTAAAAGTAAACTTTTTGGTGGAATAGTGACGTTATGTATAATATCCTCACTCTCAATAGTTACATACAAGTCTATATAACATAAAAAAGCAGGATGCCCATGGCGTGTACGTGTGGGATGAACCAAATTCTCATTGAATTTGATTTTGCCATTAGAAGAAGCTCGTATATGTTCTGCAGTCCCCCCCTGTGAATACTCCGCCGGTATGAAAAGTTCTTAATGTTAGTTGAGTACCCGGTTCTCCAATAGATTGACCCGCAATAATACCTACGGCTTCTCCCAATTCTACCAGGTCCCCGTGAGTAGGACTTCGTCCATAACATAATCGGCAGATCCAAGATGTACTCCTACAAGTAAAGGGAGTCCGAATAGATATTGGTTGGGTTTGAAAGGTTATGAATCGATTAATAAGTCCAATACCAATATCTTGATTTCGAACACCAATGCATCGCGGGCCCATATATATATCGTCCGCTAATACACGACCAATTAATGTTTGGATAAAAATTCTTTCCGGAATCATCCTATTTCCAGGACTCACTAAAATCCCTCGGATGGTTCCACAAT
>NW_026124682.1:0-5000 GCF_025177605.1 Cucumis melo | reverse complement strand
TCAAAAATTTATATTTTCTATTTAATGATAATGAAAAAAAAAATTCTAAAAACAGAATTCCGAACATTTCCTATAAACATCTTATATATATATAAGATATTAGATTTAGATAATAGTAATCGTTTATGTTCTGGGGTTTACATATACTCATAATCGCTATTAAAATTGTCATTAATAAGGATTTTTTTATGGTTATGGAAACGAATCAATACGGATGGATTAGTAATGATTAGTTATCTATCAATTTTTATTTATTTAGGTAAGGTATCCATTTTTGGATTGTTTTCTTATATCATTAGGGAAACCGAATTTGCAATTTCATCCAAGAATCATTTATGAATTCACAGTCAATAGTTAAAGTTAACGGTTCCCATTTGTCCTGATTTTTTGCTTTTGTGAATGAAAATCCACATTTTTTTTTTCAATAGAAAAAGCAAAGTTTTGCGGTTTTTCGTTTTAGATATTGTGTGTTGTAAGATACTATCTATCTAAGAGATAGAGCCAATCCAATATTTTGTATCGTTTTGGCGGCATGGCCGAGCGGTAAGGCGGGGGACTGCAAATCCCTTTTTCCCCAGTTCAAATCCGGGTGTCGCCTCAGCAACAAACAAAAGAATCAAAATACCCTCTTCTGTTTTGCTGATATAACTTTATCATTTTTTTTAGAAGAAAAGCATCTTTAGATTTGCTTGATTCTAAGCATCGTTGGGGTTCTCTAAAATGTTATAAATCCTTGCGTATAGGTTTCGTTTCCAGAATTTAGTAGAGTAATGAAAAAATAATCGTTAAATCTTGAGATGATAGCCCTTCGACTACTAATGTAGTGTCTACTCATTGGGTCTTGAATTAGGGAATATAATTTCATTTTTCCTTACGGAAAGGAGGAAGATACTTGATATACGGACTCATGAAAGTATCTGAGTACTCGAGCATTCAATCAATATTATATTGAATGAATAATTGGCTTTTTTTTTTATTTTAATCTTAAAAAAAGAACTTATTTCTTTTCGATAAGCTCTAACCACGCATGTAATAGGCCATCCCATCTTCCGATTGTCTCTATGAAACAATCGGGGGGACAGTAAAGATTAGATCAAATGAGAAAGGAATAATAGTAGGGTTATGTGATAGATACTATCTTGATTCTCTATTTTGAGACTTTTTACTTAATGTAATGAAATGCAGGACAACAAAAGAAAGACTAGGTCTTATTATTCCTACATGTTACTAACATTCTTTTGATACTTCCAAGAGTTTTTCTGCCTCTTTTATTTATTTGTACTGAATTTTTTCGATTATACTAGAAATCATATAATAACTTGGGATAATTCGATTTTTTTGTATTGTTTCATCAATGGTGTTGTGCCCGAATCTCTTTTTGACTATGCGCTAGTGATTCCACTATTATTAGTGAATAATAATTATTAGTGAGCAATAATGGGAATAATTCTTTTATATTCATAGAGATAGGGGACATAATTCACATGGATATGGTAAGTCTCGCTTGGGCTGCTTTAATGGTAGTCTTTACATTTTCTCTTTCCCTCGTAGTATGGGGAAGAAGTGGACTCTAGAAGTACTACTAATTGAAAAATAAAACTGTATTGTTTTTGGTTTATTTTATAGATCGTTCTGCAAAACTTTTTTTCTTTTATTTTGAAAAGTAAAAAAAAAAAGAGTTCGGATTATAAGTTTTTAAGTGGATCCATACTTTCAACACGAAAGAACATAGACATAGTGGTTGTCCAATGAGATACTACGCATAATAATATACTACCTCATAATAAGATAGTACCTCGGGGTAGCCACCCACATATTACGTGCTTACCACTTCTTTTATTTATTATTATTAGTATTTTAGTTATTTTCAAAATAGGATTTTTTCTTGTTTTAGGGAACTCATTTCATATCATGCTTCAAACGTTAAATAAAAATGGGGTTTGCTAATTCTTTTCGAAATCCGAAGATAAAAAGTTCCCATGGAACCGAACTCCTGGATCATCTGTCAACTGCTCAATCAATTACTTCTTTCGAATGCTAAAAAAAAATTAGTGGCCTTTCGATTATTTGATTTCAGATTCATTCTAATCAACATGAATTATGAAGCAAAGAAATAGAATTGGGCCACTATGTATATTAGATTAATATTACATATATGTAATTGATATGATATCTATATATAAATAGAAAGATATATATTGTATATTCATCTATATTCAAATTGATCGATATTCAACCTCTATTTTTATAGAGTACAATTTTATATTTATACACTTCAATAACAATAATAGATAGTATGGTAGAAGGATTCATATATTTCTTTCTACCATACTATCGGATCTTATCGAATACTTCTCTCGTAGAATACTGATAATTCTAGTCCGCCAATTTCATTTAAGACGCGAAATTTTAATGCTTTTCATTTTTCTTATCTTCAATCATTGATAAGAACTAAAACGTCAAGGTTAATTCAAATTAATCACTTTGACTGATTGTTTTTACGTATATTATAAGTAAAAAGGCGGTCGGAACTAGAATGAACAGTGCAGTAGCAATAAATGCGAGAATATTTACTTCCATAATATCATCGTTTCATTTTTTATTCGCAATAACTCGGGATTTAATCCCATAGAGATGATAAATGTTTCGCTTGTAAATTCAAGGGGATGCGTTGCATCTCGATGATATCGAATCGTATTAAAATATCATGAATAACAATATCGGAGCTATCAAATCGATTCATCGTCGAGAATTGAATAGTATAACATAGGAAGATCTTTTATCCATACCGAATTTAAACAAAATGGGATTCCTGATGCAATCAAGAATTTCGTTACTTTTTTTTATTTATAATTTTTTGCATTCTTTCTTTTCTATAATCTACTGCCCTCTTATTCAATGCAATCATCTGATGAAGTCTCATCAGACTACCTTTACCCTTACATTGTTTATAAACAAACTCAAGCAAAGAATAGCAGCGAAATTCAAAAAAGGAAAAGGAGGTAGGTTCGAACTAAACTCCTTCCTTTTTTTGTACTTATAAAATCTTCTTAAAAAAAAGAAATAAAAACGAAACTTAAACTTTCAAAAATTCTTAATTACCTCACTAAGAGAGATAGATGGGATCCTTGTTTGTATTAATATCCTCTTTCCTTGAATTAGTAGTGGGACGTATATATCAAAAGTTAAGTGTTAAATTTTAATAAGATAGATTATTTCAAATTCAAATTAGTAATTGAATTTACTAATTGAGGTTACAAAAAATCGGAGCCAGAACGGATATATTTTGCTTTCAGACGAAAAATTAGATCAAAGTTTACTATGTAAACTTTATTTTGTATCGTCCCAAATTCCCTTTATGTATGTGCTTTCCGGAAACGTATAGTACTCTATTTCATTAGAAAAATCGGGCGTAATCAACTAGACCCAGTACGCCTTCGAATCCTGAATATGATGCTACCAATAATTGTGGTAATTCACATATGGCACATATGTCTTTCTCCCATCAATTAGTACTCGTTGAAGAAATCAAAATTCCCATATTTTTTTTGTTGAAAAATGTGGAAAAAAAATAAGAGAGATCCCGTTTGGAATAAAATTCAGTTATGTTATTTGTTCTCTCTTTCACAGGAAAGGAAGAGATTAATTGATGTATTTTTTTTTTTATTGGATTTGGATCCATCGGGACTGACGGGACTCGAACCCGCAGCTTCCGCCTTGACAGGGCGGTGCTCTGACCAATTGAACTACAATCCCAGGGAAATAAAGTGTACAACATATGTTGTTGATTTAATTT
This sequence comes from Cucumis melo, assembly GCF_025177605.1. Classification (NCBI taxonomy): domain Eukaryota; kingdom Viridiplantae; phylum Streptophyta; class Magnoliopsida; order Cucurbitales; family Cucurbitaceae; genus Cucumis; species Cucumis melo. Next base: position 1,204 of record NW_026124682.1, on the reverse strand, counting down.
CCTTCAAACCTTTCTATGTAGATTTTTGATTCGAATTGTCATATTCTACCAGACAGAGACGCGAGTAATAAAGTAATAGATTGATATGCGCGGAGACATGGACTTTAGTGTGAGAAGCATGGATTAATATTTATTTTTTCGTTATTGTAAAATTGATTGATTATCAATCTGTCAATGAATAAAAAAAGAGTTTTTTTTTTTATTCTTTCATATCAAGTCAAGTATTTCTGTAGAAGGACAAATAGGTTATATCATTTTATGGTGGATACGCGATATATTGGGCCGAGCTGGATTTGAACCAGCGTAGACATATTGCCAACGAATTTACAGTCCGTCCCCATTAACCGCTCGGGCATCGACCCGGGAAGAATCAATTCCAAGCTTGTTGATAATCCATGATCAACTTCCTTTCGTAGTACCCTACCCCCAGGGGAAGTCGAATCCCCGCTGCCTCCTTGAAAGAGAGATGTCCTGGACCACTAGACGATGGGGGCATACTTGCCCGACTGCCATCATACTATGATCATAGTATGAATAGTTTTTTGAAATTGTCAATATAAAATAAATATAATGGACTAATATGATGCAATTCGACGTATTTTTCTTTCTTTCATTATTCCATCGAAATTTTTTTATTTGTGATTTCTATTTATGAATCGTTCATTCTAATCACCATTCCCCATATAATTCTATATAGAAATTATTTTATTTTAAATTGCATTTTTTTTTATTTATTTCATTTAAATAATATACATAAATTTGCAAATTGGAATATATAGTTATATTACTTATATTATAGAATATCAAATGAAAATAGTGATTAGTAGTGATTAGAGGAAACCTCTAAAATAAACAAAAATAATAAATATTAGAAAAAAAAATATTCTTTTTTTATTTTATTCTTTTTTTATTTAAATAATACGAAGGCTAGTACCCTTCGGGAATTGGTCTGCCATATGCTATAAACAGGATTAAACTCCATTTCTCATACTTTCACTCATTGATTCACTCATTGTTAAGATTAGGTTAGGTATATTTCGATCTCACACTAAGCCAAGAAATTAAAAAACGATAAATTTTGAAATCTGGGGATAGGGATCAACAAGTTATTGAAAATTTTTTTTCTCGCCAAATAGAATTGCTTTATCAATGATTCGGTGAATGTATCTATGTTCAATTCGTGTGTGTACATGTATGAATCAAA
>NW_026124680.1:15000-32500 GCF_025177605.1 Cucumis melo | reverse complement strand
AAAAAAAAATTCTTAGTAAAATTTTTAACAACTGAATTACGAAAATTCAAATTTTGTAAAGATGAATAAGTGGGCTTATAGAAGAAAGACGCTATAAATATTCCGAAATAAGCTATAGTCACAGAAAAAGTTGCATTTTTAACAAATTCATACCAATTTTCAGAATCTTTTGAACTTTCATGTAACAAGTTTATAGACGGAGTTAACCATTTGTCTAATATATTCAAATCAATTGCTTCTTGATTGAATTGAGTGAACGGGCTTCCTATGATTCCAACAAACAAAGTAAATAGGGATAACACAAACATCGGAAATAGCATAGTATTATCTGATTCATAGGGATAATAAAAAGTATTTTTAGTACTAAAATGGGGACTACTAACAAACGGGCGCATAATTTTTGTTACATTACTATTAATTTGAGATGTTTTTTTTTTTATCCAAAAAGAAGACCTTTCATTATTATTCATTGTTAATAATGAGAAGAAAGGAAAGTTTTTTTTACTGATTTTTGATCCTTCTTTACCCCATAATGATATTGAATAAAGGGAGTTATTTGTTTTTCCATTATAGTTTTTACAATAAAGGTTTAAATGTCCATCAAAAGTAAGTAAGTAGATGCGAAACATATAAAATGCTGTTAATCCTGCTGTGGAACAGGCGATTATTGCGAAAATCGGTGAATACAACCAACTATCATTAAGAATTTCATCTTTGGACCAAAAGCAGGCAAGGGGTGGAATACCACAAAGAGAAAGGGTACCTAATAAAAAAGCATTTTTTGTAATTGGCACATGCTTTGTTAAACCACCCATAAGAACCATATTCTGACTTTTATCTGGAGAATATCCAACAACCGATTCCATTGAGTGAATAATGGACCCCGATCCTAAAAACAACAACGCTTTTGAATAAGCATGAGTAATCAAATGAAATAAAGCAGCCTGATAAGACCCCATACCCAAAGCTAACATCATATAGCCCAATTGAGACATTGTAGAATAGGCTAAACTTCTCTTAATATCTTTTTGAGCAAGAGCTAAAGTAGCTCCAAATAGTACTGTTATATATACCTATCAAAGCTATTAGATTCATGATGTAAGGTATTACTATAAAAAGCGGAAGAAGCCGAGCAACAAGAAAAATTCCCGCTGCTACCATGGTAGCAGCATGTATAAGAGCCGAAATGGGGGTAGGACCCTCCATAGCATCAGGTAACCATACATGAAGAGGAAATTGAGCAGATTTAGCAACTGCACCTGCAAATAATAGGACGGCGCACAAAGTAACAAATAATAAATTAACCTCATTATTATCAATCAAGTTATTGAATATTTTAAATAAATCCCGAAATTCAAAACTCCCCGTTGTCCAATAAAGACCTAAAATTCCTAATAATAAACCAAAATCCCCTACGCGATTAGTTACAAATGCCTTTTGACAAGCATTCGCCGCAGTAGGTCGAGTGAACCAAAAACCTATTAATAGATAAGAACACATTCCAACCAATTCCCAAAAAATATAAATTTGGATCAAATTCGAACTAGTAACTAATCCCAACATTGACGTATTGAACAAACTCATATACGCAAAAAATCTCAAATATCCTTGATCATGAGACATATAATTGTCACTATAAATAAGAACCATAATTCCAACAGTCGTGATTAATATTGCCATAATACAAGTAAGTGGATCGATCAAGTAGCCCAACTCTAAAGAAAAATCATTATTGATAGTCCAAGACCATACATATTGATAGATATAACTAGTATTTATTTGATCAATAGACAGATAAACTGCAAAAATCATAACTATACTTAACAATAAAATACTCGGAAAAGACCACATACGTCGAAGGTTTTTGGTTGCCGTCGGAAAAAGTAGAAGGCCCACTCCTATTAAGATAGGAATTGGAAGTGAGATGAACGGTATGATCCATGAATATTGATATGTATATTCCATAAAAAAGTATATTAAATTCCTAATTAATTTTTCTGATTCACCAGCTCTTATCTCTTTTCAAAAGGATCAGTTAATAACAAATTTAAATATCCAAAACGGAAATAGAATTTTATTTTTCTATTCTTAATTTTTTGCCAAATACTTCAAATATTTCAAGTCACGAAGTTACAATTGTTCAAATAAGATGAGATGATCCATTGAAACTATTAATGAACACACCCATTACTTTTAAGTAAAATTTTTTGACAATATAGAAACTGCAAATTTTCTTTATTATTTAGTATGCATTACAAAAATTCCCCGCTCTAGAGCAAGAAAGAATAATTAGACCAAAAACACTATTTTATTTTGGTATCAATCATAAAAGACAGTCTACAAGTTGATCCAGTAAAATAAGACTTCTTTGTATTAAATTCTACGAATCATTAAACAATTTTTTTTTGACAAAATAACATTATATATATTGTTTTTTCTTTGTTTCTAATCTAATAATTTCGAATTTTCGATAGCTATATTAGGAGTATACTATAATTTCAATAATAAATGGATAATAAATAGTAAAGAACAATTCATTTTGAACAATAGATGTCTTTCACATCCAACTATAGTAATGAATAATCAATTATAATTTTGTAATGGCAGTTCCAAAAAAGCGCACTTCTATATCAAAAAAACGGATTCGGAAAAATATTTGGAAAAGCAAAGGGCGTCGGGCAGCGTTGAAAGCTTTTTCGCTAGCAAAATCTCTTTCAACGGGTAATTCCCAAAGTTTTTTGGGGGACAAATCAAATAAATACTGAAAGATTGGAATAATCTGAATTGGTTTGACTCAAAAAACAGCCTAGTAAAAGTTCGTTTATAATTTTTATATTTTATATATATATTTTTTATATATTAAATATAAATTTTTTTTTATCAAAGCAATTAGTGTAATTTTCCTAATGTTTTGAGCGGATAAATATGAAATTCTTTTTCCTTTTTGTAGGCTATGTAAAAAAAAAATAATAAATCGTTTGTTTACTCAATTAAAAAATGGAAAATGGTACTTTTTTGTTCAAAGAATAAAAAAGGTTGACCTTTCTTTTTCATATCTTTGTTTTATCATTTTCGAGATGGGGAAAATATGAATCCCCATCGCCCCACTAAACCAAAAAGTTTTTGTTGATTTTTGATTTTATTATCTATTTTCGATATTATATATAATATCGAAATATAGAAGAGCAAATAGTAAACTGAAACTCTTTATTAAAAATTTAATAAGACATTGAAACGATGACATTAGTTGATTAAGTTAAAACCTTCTTTTTGAATTCTATGAACCCTTACCTTATTTCTTTTCTCGAAATCATTATTACTATTATAGATATAGAATATATCTCGCCGAATACATAATGAAATTGGTTTGCAAAATCCTATAAAATAAAACTATTATTAAAAAAATAAAACTATTATTAAATGAAGAAAATTGACACCTTAAATTCTTATTGAAATAAATGAAATCGGATAAGATTTTTATTGGAAACGCTCAAATCTCCTATTTTTTTCCCTTTAATGAAATTATCATTTAAAGATAAAGAGTTTTTTATCCACGATAAATATTTTGTAAAAAATATTCCATTTAATTGCAAATTCATTCTATTTTTTTCAATCTCGACGATTGAATAATAATAGGTTATTATGATTTCGAGAAAGCCGCTATGGTGAAATCGGTAGACACGCTGCTCTTAGGAAGCAGTGCTAGAGCATCTCGGTTCGAGTCCGAGTGGCGGCATGCCATTTTTTTTTTATAAAAAAAAGTTCTATAATAGAATTAATAATTCAAGTCCCAGATATTAATTCAAATAATTGAATTGCGGGACCTTTAAATTTATTTTTTTATGATATTTTTAACTTTCGAGCATATATTAACTCATATATCTTTTTCGGTCATTTCAATTGTCATTACAATTCAGTTAATAACCTTATTAATCAATGAAACCGTAGGACTCTATGTTTCGTCAGAAAAGGGCATGATAGTTACTTTTTTCTGTATAACAGGATTATTAGTTACTCGTTGGATTTATTTGAGGCATTTACCATTAAGTGATTTATATGAATCATTACTATTTCTTTCATGGGCTTTATCCATTATTCATCTATTTGCTTATTTAAAAAAATATAAAAACCATTTAAGTGTAAGCGCAATAACCGCGCCAAGTACTATTTTTACACAAGGTTTTGCTACTTCAGGTTTTTTAACTGAAATGCATCAATCCCCACTATTAGTTCCCGCTCTCCAATCTCATTGGTTAATGATGCACGTAAGTATGATGGTATTAGGTTATGCAGCTCTTTTATGTGGATCATTATTTTCAGTAGCTCTTATAGTGATTACATTTCAAAAAGCTATAAGAATTTTTGGTAAAAACAATAATTTATTAAATGCGTTATTTTCCTTTGATGAGATCCAATACATCAACGAAGGGAACTATTTTGTAAGAAACACTTCCTTTTTTTCTTCGAAGAATTATTATAAGTCTCAACTGATTCAACAATTAGATCATTGGAGTTATCGTATTATTAGTCTAGGGTTTATCTTTTTAAGCATAGGTATTCTTTCAGGGGCAGTATGGGCTAATGAGACATGGGGATCGTATTGGAATTGGGACCCAAAGGAAACTTGGGCATTTATTACTTGGACGATATTTGCAATTTATTTACATACGCGAACAAATAAAAATTTTGAAGGTGTAAATTCCGCAATTGTGGCCTCTATGGGTTTTCTTATAATTTGGATATGCTATTTTGGGGTCAATCTATTAGGGATAGGGCTACATAGTTATGGTTCATTTACATTAACATCTAATTGAATTCATTCAAGAAAGGGCCTGACGAACACAAACATGGAGGGGTATAGATAAGAAAATTGTGTGTAAGACATCGAGAACCCTTTGAATCACTACATTACTTGATTCAAATGGTTCTCACAAAAGCCAAATGTATGAGGAAGTCCAATTCATTTTTTTATTTAACTTAAGAAAAAAGACTTCTTTTTTTTATTGTGCAACGAATGATTAAAAAAAATTATTATAGTATTGCTGTTTCATTTTTTTATGAAAACTATCTAGCAAAATAATTAGATAAAATAGCTTCGACCTTGTCAACTGATAGTGAGAAAACAAAATCTGGATAAATACCAATACCTATGACAGGTATAAGGATAGAGATCGCAACAAACAACTCTCGTGGTCCCGAATCAAAAAAATAAGAATTTTTAGCATTAAAAAGCTTGTATCCATAGAACATCTGGCGTAACATAGATAATAAATAAATGGGAGTTAATATAATTCCAATTGCCATTACCAAAGTAATTACTATTTTTGCCATTAAAAGATATTTTTGGCTAGTAATTATTCCAAAAAAGACTATTAATTCTGCAACAAAACCGCTCATACCAGGCAATGCAAGGGAAGCCATCGATAAGATACTGAAAGTCATAAATATTTTTGGAATTGGGATAGCCAGTCCTCCCATTTCATCGAGATAAACCAGACGTATTCTATCATAACTTGTTCCTGCCAAGAAAAAAAGTGCAGCGCCAATAAATCCATGAGAGATTATTTGTAAAATAGCTCCATTCAGTCCCGTATCGCTTATAGAACCAATTCCTATAATTATGAAACCCATATGAGAGACGGAGGAATAAGCTATTCTTTTTTTTAAATTGCGTTGACCCGAAGATGTTGAAGCTGCATAGATTATTTGAATTATGCCTAATATGATCAACCAGGGTGAAAAGATAGAATGGGCGTGGGGTAATAATTCCATATTGATCCGAACCAATCCATATGCTCCCATTTTTAATAAGATTCCGGCTAGAAGCATACAAGTACTGTAATGTGCCTCTCCGTGGGTATCTGGTAACCATGTATGTAAGGGTATAATCGGTGATTTGACAGCAAAAGCAATAAGAAATCCGATATAGAATAGTATTTCTAGTGCTATAGGATACGATTGATTAGCTGATGTTTCAAAATTTAAAGTTGGTTCATTAGAACCATATAAACCGATACCCAGAACTCCCATTAACAAAAAAATGGAACCTCCCGCAGTGTACAAAATAAACTTTGTAGCTGAATACAACCGTTTCTTTCCGCCCCACATCGATAGAAGTAGATAAACGGGAATTAATTCTAACTCCCACATGATAAAAAAGAGTAAGAGGTCTCGAGCAGAAAATGATCCTATTTGACCACTATACATTGCTAACATTAGAAAATGGAATAATCGGGAATCTCGAGTAACTGGCCAAGCCGCTAAAGTAGCTAAAGTGGTGATAAACCCCGTCAGTAAAATGGGTCCTATGGAAAGTCCATCGATTCCCAATCTCCAGTAAAAATCCAAAAAAGGGATCCATTTATAATCCTCCATCAATTGGATTAATGGATCGTCTAATTCGAAATGATAACAAAACGCATAGGTTGTTAGAAGCAGCTCGAGTACACAGATACATATAGTATACCATCTCATTACTTTATTTCCTCTATGAGGGAAAAAGAAAAGTAATAAACCCGCAAATATTGGAAAAACTACAACTGTTGTTAACCAAGGAAAATAATTCGTAGTAAAAACAAGATACACTTGGACTAAAAAAACCCATGTTCGAAAATAAAATAAAAAAAAATATATATATGTATATTTATTTTCGAGCACGAGTTTTTGTCGGTAAAAAAGAAATCAAATGTATTCAAGGGGGCTTTTAGAGAACGTATCAATAAGCTAGACCCATGCTTCGAGTTGTTTCATGCCATAAATAAACGCGAACACTCAAAAAATCTGTCGGACAGGCAGATTCACATCTCTTACAACCAACACAGTCTTCCGTTCGTGGAGCCGAAGCTATTTGCTTAGCTTTACATCCGCCCCAAGGTATCATTTCTAATACATCTGTGGGGCAAGCTCGGACACATTGAGTACACCCTATACATGTATCATAAATCTTTACTGAATGTGACATTGGATCTATAATTTTTTTTTAAGACTATAAATTTTCGATCGAGTAAATTTGTAAATGAATTATATATTTAGATACCAGATGAGTCAATAATTTATCAGAATTTTGATAATCAATCTACTTTCAGATTAACTCATGCGATAGGGCCAAGATACTTTGATTTTTTACGTTTTCGCAAACATTATCATGGATTACGTATGATACATATAATTTTACTTGATGAATATCATAATTTATCTCATAAATAAATATTACTTATTCAACAAATTCGATTGATTGATACGAGTGGATTTTCTGTTACGATAAATTGACGAAAGAATAGCTGGGCCAATAGCTGCTTCAGCGGCTGCAATAGCTATAACAAAAATTGAGAAAATATTCCCTTTTAATTGGCGACTATCAAAAAAATCAGAAAATGTTACGAAATTCATATTAACTGCATTCAGTATAAGCTCAAGACACATAAGGGCCCTAACCATATTTCGGCTTGTGATCAATCCATAGATACCGATAGAAAATAAATAGGCACTTATAATAAGTACATGTTCGAGCATGATTGACCAACTCCTTATCAATTCCGATTCATTTCAATATGAACAAAAATGTAATAGATTCAATTCAATTGACAAAAAAAAAGTACAGAACAAGAGAATATATTCGTAATCGATCGAATAAAAGAATTTTGAGTTTAGACCAAAAAATCTTCAAATAGAATTGAAGGGGAATGTGTGTGATAACATACAACAAAGTTTAAATTATGCTATTTCTAACTAAAGATTTATTACTGGCGAGCCACGGAAATTGCGCCGATCAAAGCAGCTAAAAGAATGATCGAAATGAGTTCAAATGGAAGAAAAAAATATGTTGATAAATAAATTCCAATTTGTTGACTATTACTTATTAAATCTTGCTCTAGAATCTGATTTGATCTTGTAGTCCAAATAATCCCATACCATGACGTATCTACAATAGTAGTCATTAGTGAAACAAAAATACTTGTACAAACCAGAAAAGTAACTCCATTCCCAACGGTCCAAAGATTAAAATCTTTGGAATATTCTGAACCCTTCATGAACATCACAGCAAATATGATTAAAACATTTATAGCTCCCACGTAAATAAGGAGTTGCGCAGCAGCTACAAACTGGGCGTTTGCTAGAATATAGAATAAGGATATAGAAACAAGAACCAGTCCCAACGAAAAAGCAGAATAAATGGAGTTGTTAAATAATAGTACTCCCATACTTCCTAATATAAGACCTGATCCCAACAAGACTACAAGAAAATCATGTATCGGTCCAGGCAAATCCATTATATGTAGTAAAAAAAGAGATAAATAAATCTAAATGTTTTTCATGACCTTATTGATCTGACCAGGAAAAAAAATGTATAATCAATTCCTAATTAAATATTAAGGGGTGTGAATTAATGTAGGTACAGTTATTCTATTAATCTTAGTCTTGATCTGAAAGAGTAAAGTAGATTGAAACTATATATTTCGAAATATATAGTTTCAATCTAAATTAAGCTACAATTCTCATGAATCAATAGTTTGGATTTGTAGGTAGTGACCAAACAAACAAAACGAAAGAAACCTCATGTCTTTAGATCAAAACAGAACCTTAGTAATTGTAAATTACTCTTTAATCAACAGATTGACTTATTTTAGACTTCAATTTGAGGCGAATTCGAATTCAAAATTGTTCTAATTGTATAATCATCAACTACTGACATTGGTAAACGACCCAAAGAAATTTGATTATAATTCAATTCGTGACGATCATAAGTAGAAAGTTCATATTCTTCAGTCATTGATAAACAATTTGTTGGACAATATTCAACGCAGTTACCACAAAATATACAGATCCCGAAATCAATACTGTAATTAAGCAATCGTTTCTTTCGAATATCCGTTTCCAATTTCCAATCAACAACGGGGAGATCTATAGGACATACACGAACACATACTTCACAAGCAATGCATTTATCGAATTCAAAATGGATTCGACCACGGAAACGCTCCGATGCTATTAATTTTTCGTAAGGATATTGAATAGTTACAGGCAAACGATTTGCATGGGATAAAGTAATCATGAAACCCTGACCAATGTACCTTGCAGCTCGTACTGTTTGTTGACCATAATTCATGAACCCAGTTACCATAGGGAACATATTATAATATCTCTAAAGAATTTTATGTTTGTTTCTTTCTCTTGTTTGAGCAAGTCGTGAATATAGAATATGGTATTCCTTTACAATGAAAAGAGTTGAAAAGATGTTGTTAATAATAGATTACCGAGAGATATAGGTAAAAGAAATTTCCATCCAAGATTTAATAGTTGATCTATTCTTAGTCGGGGTAAAGTCCATCTTGTTGCTATAGAAATGAACAAGAACAAATAAGTTTTCGCTAATGTAATAAAGATACTAATTGTCATTCCAAAGACTTCATACACTTTATTTATTTCAAATAGTTCATAACCTAATATGTATGGAATAGAGATATCCCAACCACCCAAGTAAAGAACAGTTACAAATAACGAAGAAACTAATAGATTTAGATAGGAAGCAACATAAAATAAACCAAATTTTATACCTGAATACTCAGTTTGATAACCCGCTACTAATTCTTCTTCTGCTTCTGGTAAATCAAAAGGTAATCTCTCGCATTCTGCTAAGGAAGAAATTAGAAAAATAACAAACCCTATAGGTTGACGCCACAAATTCCAACCCCAAAAACCATATTTTGATTGAGCCTCAACTATATCAACGGTACTAGAACTGTTAGATAATTATAGTCGGTAATAACATCACTGTTCTCATCGCTATTACAGAACCGTACATGAGATTTTCACCTCATACGGCTCCTTGAGGGCCTTAAATAAATCTAAGGAGCGTATCGGGATTATTTATCTTGTCTTGCTATGTTTTTTTTGTAGAATACTATAAGATAAAAATATACTATAAGATAAAAATCTATCGTGTGTCCCCAAATTAACCCAATAGAATTCTGTCTGTTATAATAATAAAGAAAAAGGTTACTTCTGAATTGATCTCATCCTTTAAAAAAAATTCTTTGTTGAGTAATAACTTAATTCTTTACTAAAATACTATTTATTATAAATATCAATAACCCATTGTTTTCAATTACGAAAAAAAAATTGGCTATTCCATTAGTTCATGAATTCGGACATGAATTCTATCTCTATGAATAGGGAGATAGGAAAGAAATGCATATAGTAATGGAGATAAGAAACAATAAAAAATATCTCTTTTTTTTTTTTTTTGTAATTGGATTCTTTCCATTTTTTTTCGTTCCTATTCTTCTTTCTGAGAAAAAGGGTACTTACTCAATAAGGGATTATTTCGTTTCCGATAGTCATTTATTTAATGGGTGGATAGGCGTATACTCTGGATCGGAATCGTGGGGAGTACTGCCTGATCATTTCTACAAACTTAAAGCCCCAATTCGTATTCTTTTTATATTATGCATTTTGCAAAAATGTCCTTCTCTCTCTTTTGGTTTTGGATAATTTTGAAAATCTCCATTACTAATCCTTTGTATATCTTGGTGTTTCTAACCATCCACTCATTTTTGCTCAATCGGCTGTGTTATGGTAATACACATATGGTAGTACATAAAAATAATAGTGAAAACTCAATCCGGTTGATCTTTTGAGTCCGCTTCAAGACAGGATAACTAGTGACCCAATCTTGGGGCTCTCTTGCGCCTATATTTTTTTCTGCTTAACTCTTATACATAGAAAATGAGACTTAATATTTTGACTGCTAATTTTTATTTATATAAGCTGTTTTCTTTCACTCATATAACTATCTGATTTAGTTCATTAATCCGAATAATAAATATAAAAATGAGGATATCTATTCAATGCATTTCAACCCTTTTCTCGAAAAAAAGTGGGAGAAGTTTATGTCTCAACGAATCACACGTAGAGATATTGATAATACACATAGAGTTAATGGTATTTCATAACTAATTGATTGAGCAGCAGCTCGTAGACCACCTAAGAAGGAATATTTATTATTGGATCCATATCCTGACATAAGAAGTCCGATGGGAGCAACACTTGAAATGGCAATCCATAAAAAAACACCGATAGGTAGATCGGCTAAAACAAGGCGATAACCAAAAGGAATTACTGAATAGCTTAGTAAAATTGATATGACTGCTATCGATGGTCCCATACTGAATAAGCGAGTATCACCTCTAGATGGAAGCAGATTTTCTTTAAAAAGTAGTTTTGTACCATCTGCTAAAGCTTGAAGAACTCCCAAAGGACCAGCATATTCAGGTCCAATCCGTTGTTGTATTCCTGCGGATATTTCTCTTTCTAACCATACAATTACTAGTACGCCTATTGTGATTCCCAATACAGTAGTCAAAATAGGGACAAGTACCCATAGAATTCCATAGAATTCTTTTAAGAATTCCAATCTCGAAAAAGAATTGATATCTTGGACTTGTGATGTATCAATTATCATTTTAACGATCAACTTCTCCCATAATGATATCTATGCTACCTAGTATTGTCATAATATCAGAGCCAATTTCATTCTTTTAACTAACTGAGGAAGAATTTGCAAATTGATAAAACCCGGCGGGCGAATTTTCCACCTCCAAGGAAAACCACCCTGATCCCCTATCAAAAAAATGCCCAATTCTCCTTTGGGGGCTTCGACTCTCACATAAAGTTCTTGTTTCGCCAATTCAAAAGTTGGCGAAGGTTTTTTACTAATGAATCGATAGTCAAAGTCATTCCATTCCGGAGACCTTGCTCGATCAAAAGATCGTATTTCTAAATTTTCATAAGGTCCCCCTGGAATTCCTTCCAAAGCTTGTTGAATAATTTTTACGGATTCCGTCATCTCAGCAAGTCTGACTAAATAACGAGCTAATGAATCGCCTTCTTTTTGCCACTGAACTTCCCAATCAAATTCGTCATAACACTCATAACGATCAACTTTACGAAGATCCCATGGTATTCCGGAAGCTCGTAGCATTGGTCCTGATAACCCCCAATTTATGACCTCTTCTCCAGAAATAATACCTACTCCCTCAACTCGTTCTAAAAAAATAGGATTTTGTGTAATAAGTTTTTGATATTCAGCAACCGCTGTCAAAAAATAATCGCAGAAATCCAAACATTTATCTATCCATCCATGAGGTAGATCAGCCGCGACTCCCCCGATACGAAAAAAATTATGCATCATTCTCATACCGGTGGCTGCTTCGAATAGATCATATACTAATTCTCGTTCTCTGAAAATATAGAAGAAGGGAGTCTGTGCGCCAATATCCGCCATAAAAGGGCCAAGCCATAACAGATGAGAAGCTATACGACTCAACTCCAACATAATTACTCTGATATAGCTAGCTCTTTTGGGGACTTGAATATTTCCCAACTGTTCTGGACCATTTACGGTTATTGCTTCTGTAAACATAGTAGCTAAATAATCCCAACGTGTTACATAAGGTAGATATTGTATAATTGTTCGGTTTTCTGCAATTTTTTCCATCCCTCTGTGTAAATAACCCAATATTGGTTCACAGTCAATAACATCTTCACCATCCAAAGTAAGGATGAGTCGAAGAACACCGTGCATTGAGGGGTGGTGAGGTCCCATATTGACTATCATGAGGTCTTTTCTTGTAGCCGGTCCATTCATAAGTTTTTCCTCGATTCATCTTTCCATGAATTGCTGAAAATTAAAATAAGTTCATAAAAATGCAAGATCTAATAAATCAAATAATTAAAAATTACTTTTTAAATTACTGAGTTTTTGACTCCCGAATATCCAATTGATTAATTAATTCTTTATAACGCATTTTATTTTTCTTTGATAAATAAGAAAGTAATCGTTGGCGTTTTCCGAGAATTTTACGTAGACCTCTTTGAGATAAATAGTCTTTTTTGTGCAATTCCAAATGTGAAGTAAGTCTTCGTATCTTATTGGTGAAACTGACTACTTGAAATTCAACAGATCCTCCATTTTCTTTTTTTTCTTCTTGCGAAATAACTGAGCTGAATGAATTTTTTACCATAAAATTAAATCTCCTTAGCCTTCTTTTTTTTTATAAATTATTATTGATCAGTAATAATAATGTTACTCGTTTTAATTTGATATACACAATAATCTTACTTTGATTAAGAATTTCTATTCTTTTTTTTTTTAATAAAATCTAGCAATCCCTTTTTTGAAAATTTCAGATAGGTATACAAAAGTCTGGTATATTTTTGCATGCACAAAAAATATTTAGACTGCAATTTTCAATTTAAAATGAAATAAGAATATTTTCTTGATTCATTTCTAAATCTAATAGATACGTCATTAAATTCAATTAATATCATCTATCAGAATCTAAGAGAGTGCCATATGTGTATTTCTTTGTCTTCATATACCATATAAGGTACGGGCAATATAGGAAAAATGTAGCATTAACTAATTTGCAATTGTGGATACATATGGATCCTTAGCATACTAAAACGACTGCTATTATTGGTATCAAACCAATACCGATTCATACAAGCTAAATCTTCTAATCGATAATTGGGCCAAAGAAAGAACTTTAATTTTTTTAGTTGATTTTGATATCTATCAAGATGTTTGCTTGTTTTATCTAAAACTTGATCATCTGTTTTCACCTTATTTCCATTGTAAAATGCTGTATTTCTCTGGATATCATTTTTATTCCCAGAATTGAAACAAATTAGAATTCTAAACTCTCTACGACCTCTAGGGGATAAGATATTTTCCGGAACAAGCAAATCATAATAATTGCTGGTTCTATTTTCAGTCATTTTTTGAGGTATTGCAATGGATTCAGCAAAACTCCTCTTATAAGGATAGCCTTTTTCTTGATATTTTTGATTAAATTGGTACTTATTCTTATGAACTAATGAAATACCTATGGTTTGAGACATAATAAATTTTCCATCATTTTTTACAGACAGACGAATGGGTTCTATAATAAGTATTCCAGTTCTAATTAATTCTGAAAGAATCAAGCCCTTCGAAGATAGCAGAATATCCAGACTCAGGTTGCCATTTTGAATAGAGGATATATAAATTTGTTTGGGATCTAGCAGTCTAACCAGGAGACAACATATTTTGATGTTATTGAAAATTTTTTTATTTACGTATGCCGAACCATCCCATCTGCATTGAACACGAAAATATTTTTTTAGTAACAACTCAAACTCCTTGCTCATCTTTTTCGCGTATTGGTTTTGATTTATACGTTTTCTCCTATCTGCTACCGCAGAATCTTCTTGAAGATTTTTTTTGTGGTTTGAGTGAACTGAGTCAAGATCCTCTTTGGCCACAGATTCCTTTTCTGCTTTATTTCCATTTTCTAATTCAAAAGTTTTTTCCTTCGCTGATAGAAAAAGAGATCCTTTTTTCTTTTCAATGAGTTTTTTTTTTTTTACTAAAAATTTCATTTCCATTCAATTTTTTTTCATTTCCATTCAAATTAAAAAGAAGTGATTTGATTGGTATCAGCCATGGATTAATCTTATATGCATTATAAAGTATCAAAAATTCTGGAAAGACCCACCCACGTTTCAAATTCGATCTGGAACCACTTAGTATTTCTTCATTCATTCTCATCCAATCAAAAAAAGTTTGTTTTTTTTTGTTGGATCGGTTGCTTTTTTTATCTTGATTAATTGTCAGATAAAACAAATGTTTCTTATTTATTTTTTTAATTAGTTGAAAATGATTAACCCCAGTTTTAGTATTTTTTTTACTGTTCGTGTCAGCCTCAATATGGATCCAGGATCGAATATCGACCTTATTTTTAATAGAAAAATGCAGCATTCTCCAATCAAAATATTTTCTATCCATAGTTTTTTCCAGATCTATAATATCATCTTCTCGTAGATAATTATTGATAAGGATATCAGTCAGTATATCAATAAATTTACATTTATCCGTGTTGTACTTATAAGAACTTTCTTGATTATTTTTTACTTCTACTGGTAATTCAACAATATATGAATCTTTATTATCTTCATAATTAATAGATTTATATGATAAACAATCATATATATATTTTTTTATTTTCTTATCTTTTTTATTCGGTAATGAGTCGTCTATTTCAAAATGATTTTGTTTTTTGTAAGCAATTAATCGGTTTTTTTCATCTGAAAAACATTGGTTAAAATCTTTATTTTTACGATCTTGCTTAACTCTATTTCGCCATTTTTGGGGGAGTAATTTTGACCATCTAATCGGATATAAATCCAAGTTATAATGACCCCTTAACCAGTTTTTCCATTGATTTCTCATTCCAGAATTTTCAAGATTATTTTGTTTTAGGTCGGAATGTAATATTTCGTGTGCTCCAACAACTTCAACAAAATAATCCTCTATTTCATTCTTAAGAAAACGAGATGTTCCGTGATATTGAAAGACAGGTCTTAACTTAGATAAATTAATAATTTGTGTTTGTGATAATTTGTAAAATAAATATGCTTGCGACAAGTATGATAAGTCCAAAAAGATCTTTCCATTCTTATTAGTAATATTGGAAAGTGACTTTTTGATAGTTGAAATAAAGTCAATTATACTTTGATTTGTTTTATCAATTCTTTCTTGATTTGATTCATTATTGAAAATGGATTTAGTAAATTTTTTTTTTATTGATTCAATAAAAAGTTGGCCATTCCTCGGCATATTAATCATACGTTGAAAACATATACATAGATATTTTTCAACAAAAAAATTTAGAAAATGATGCGATTTACGAATTAATCGTACATTTCTTTTTTTTAATATCTTTAAAATATTTTTCTGAGATTCAAATATTTTATCATCATAACTTATTTTGTTAGGACTAATTTCTGTATTTAGCAACTCTTGTTTCGTGTCTTTTCTAATTTTTTCAATTTTTTTTAGTATGGTGTTTGTTCTATCAGTCAAATCTTTCATTTTTTTTTCTCTCAATGAAAAATTTGTCCAATCCATAGAACTAATTACAATGGACGAGTCTTGGATCATTCGATTACTTATTATCGAATTTTTTTCGTTTTTAGCTTGATTCAACTTGTATATTTCTTTCAATTGAAATAATGGAATTGGGGTTCTTTGTAAAAGTGCTTTTATTCCTTCTTTTATCTTTATAAATAAAATGTTTTCGGTGACCTCTTTTTTTTTTTCTTTTGAAAAATTTATAATTTCTTTGAAAATTTTTATAAACAACTTTGTTCTTAAAAGTCTTCCAATACACATCTTTGTCCAGTTTTTTAAATTTTTTGCTCTTTCGGTTATTAACTCGGGTTCAAAAAACGAAAGGTTTCTTGTGCCAGTACCAAAAGGAAGGTCAGTTTCCATTCCCAAAATTGTTAAAAAAGAAAAATCCCTTTTCTTTTTTATTGAATCAGGGGATTCTAACCTAGATTTGGGCCACGGTTTCAGACGAAAAGGAAATAAGATCTTTATTTGAATACCGTCTGTTAACCAATTTTTTGGAAATTCGTTTTCTGATAATGGAATACCATTATATGTGCACTTTATATGAATTTCTTTATTCCAATTTTGAAAATCCTCATACCAGTCAGGAACTGCAAATAATAGCATACGGGTAAGGTTTTTAGCTATTATCAATGAGGGTAAGACAATATATTTTCTAATAATTGATTGAGTTATTAACAAAGAACCTCTTATTACTTGAGCAAATCGAATGCTATCCCAGAGTTCTCCTATTTCTATACGTCTTTCTTCTAAGGTGCTTTTCAACAACTTTCTACTTTTTTGCATATTTTCGCTTCTCGTTTCTTCTCTATTATTCGAAATAGTCAATTCTGTGTTTGTCCATATCCAAGGTCTAAAAAGTTTTTTCATTAGACCAGGAATATCAAAAAAACGAGATTTGGCTACTCTGTCAAAAAAAAGAAAAGAATGTACACGTTTTTGAAACAGTTTCCCAATAAATGTTTTACGTCGTTGAGCACGCATAGAGCCTTTGATTAGCTCTCGACGAAAATCCGATTGGTAGGAATAGCGTATCAGAGAAATTTGATCTGAGTCCTCAGACTCATCAGTATAGTTGATATTAGTATTAGTAGGAATATTTCTAATTTTTTCGTTCGCCTTTTGCCGATCAGTAAGCTTATTCCTATCATTAAAAAGTATGACATTTTTGGCTCTTCTTGAACGAATTTGATGATCTTCCGGCATATCTTCGTCGTTTTCTTGGATCAGTTGGTCTGTCTCCGTGATTAATTTGTATGACCAGCGAGGAACTTTTTTACTTATTTCTTTTATTGCAATCGAGTTTTCACCACTTTCTTTAGCTCCATCGAAGAAAAAGTTGAAAGATTTTCTTCGATCTTCTGACTCAATTTTATCTTCAATTTGTGGGTAATTAGTATTAAAAAAAATAACATGAATCTTATTTATCCAAATTTTCTTTTTCTCACTATCATTTTTTCTAGAACTTTTATTTAGCATTGAGAATAATAAAACTAAATTGATTCGTCTCCGGTAAGGACCACTCAACAACGGATCATATATTTT
>NW_026124679.1:25000-28095 GCF_025177605.1 Cucumis melo | reverse complement strand
TATACGTCCCACTACTAATTCAAGGAAAGAGGATATTAATACAAACAAGGATCCCATCTATCTCTCTTAGTGAGGTAATTAAGAATTTTTTGAAAGTTTAAGTTTCGTTTTTATTTCTTTTTTTTAAGAAGATTTTATAAGTACAAAAAAAAGGAAGGAGTTTAGTTCGAACCTACCTCCTTTTCCTTTTTTGAATTTCGCTGCTATTCTTTGCTTGAGTTTGTTTATAAACAATGTAAGGGTAAAGGTAGTCTGATGAGACTTCATCAGATGATTGCATTGAATAAGAGGGCAGTAGATTATAGAAAAGAAAGAATGCAAAAAATTATAAATAAAAAAAAGTAACGAAATTCTTGATTGCATCAGGAATCCCATTTTGTTTAAATTCGGTATGGATAAAAGATCTTCCTATGTTATACTATTCAATTCTCGACGATGAATCGATTTGATAGCTCCGATATTGTTATTCATGATATTTTAATACGATTCGATATCATCGAGATGCAACGCATCCCCTTGAATTTACAAGCGAAACATTTATCATCTCTATGGGATTAAATCCCGAGTTATTGCGAATAAAAAATGAAACGATGATATTATGGAAGTAAATATTCTCGCATTTATTGCTACTGCACTGTTCATTCTAGTTCCGACCGCCTTTTTACTTATAATATACGTAAAAACAATCAGTCAAAGTGATTAATTTGAATTAACCTTGACGTTTTAGTTCTTATCAATGATTGAAGATAAGAAAAATGAAAAGCATTAAAATTTCGCGTCTTAAATGAAATTGGCGGACTAGAATTATCAGTATTCTACGAGAGAAGTATTCGATAAGATCCGATAGTATGGTAGAAAGAAATATATGAATCCTTCTACCATACTATCTATTATTGTTATTGAAGTGTATAAATATAAAATTGTACTCTATAAAAATAGAGGTTGAATATCGATCAATTTGAATATAGATGAATATACAATATATATCTTTCTATTTATATATAGATATCATATCAATTACATATATGTAATATTAATCTAATATACATAGTGGCCCAATTCTATTTCTTTGCTTCATAATTCATGTTGATTAGAATGAATCTGAAATCAAATAATCGAAAGGCCACTAATTTTTTTTTAGCATTCGAAAGAAGTAATTGATTGAGCAGTTGACAGATGATCCAGGAGTTCGGTTCCATGGGAACTTTTTATCTTCGGATTTCGAAAAGAATTAGCAAACCCCATTTTTATTTAACGTTTGAAGCATGATATGAAATGAGTTCCCTAAAACAAGAAAAAAATCCTATTTTGAAAATAACTAAAATACTAATAATAATAAATAAAAGAAGTGGTAAGCACGTAATATGTGGGTGGCTACCCCGAGGTACTATCTTATTATGAGGTAGTATATTATTATGCGTAGTATCTCATTGGACAACCACTATGTCTATGTTCTTTCGTGTTGAAAGTATGGATCCACTTAAAAACTTATAATCCGAACTCTTTTTTTTTTTACTTTTCAAAATAAAAGAAAAAAAGTTTTGCAGAACGATCTATAAAATAAACCAAAAACAATACAGTTTTATTTTTCAATTAGTAGTACTTCTAGAGTCCACTTCTTCCCCATACTACGAGGGAAAGAGAAAATGTAAAGACTACCATTAAAGCAGCCCAAGCGAGACTTACCATATCCATGTGAATTATGTCCCCTATCTCTATGAATATAAAAGAATTATTCCATTATTGCTCACTAATAATTATTATTCACTAATAATAGTGGAATCACTAGCGCATAGTCAAAAAGAGATTCGGGCACAACACCATTGATGAAACAATACAAAAAATCGAATTATCCCAAGTTATTATATGATTTCTAGTATAATCGAAAAAATTCAGTACAAATAAATAAAAGAGGCAGAAAAACTCTTGGAAGTATCAAAAGAATGTTAGTAACATGTAGGAATAATAAGACCTAGTCTTTCTTTTGTTGTCCTGCATTTCATTACATTAAGTAAAAAGTCTCAAAATAGAGAATCAAGATAGTATCTATCACATAACCCTACTATTATTCCTTTCTCATTTGATCTAATCTTTACTGTCCCCCCGATTGTTTCATAGAGACAATCGGAAGATGGGATGGCCTATTACATGCGTGGTTAGAGCTTATCGAAAAGAAATAAGTTCTTTTTTTAAGATTAAAATAAAAAAAAAAGCCAATTATTCATTCAATATAATATTGATTGAATGCTCGAGTACTCAGATACTTTCATGAGTCCGTATATCAAGTATCTTCCTCCTTTCCGTAAGGAAAAATGAAATTATATTCCCTAATTCAAGACCCAATGAGTAGACACTACATTAGTAGTCGAAGGGCTATCATCTCAAGATTTAACGATTATTTTTCATTACTCTACTAAATTCTGGAAACGAAACCTATACGCAAGGATTTATAACATTTTAGAGAACCCCAACGATGCTTAGAATCAAGCAAATCTAAAGATGCTTTTCTTCTAAAAAAAATGATAAAGTTATATCAGCAAAACAGAAGAGGGTATTTTGATTCTTTTGTTTGTTGCTGAGGCGACACCCGGATTTGAACTGGGGAAAAAGGGATTTGCAGTCCCCCGCCTTACCGCTCGGCCATGCCGCCAAAACGATACAAAATATTGGATTGGCTCTATCTCTTAGATAGATAGTATCTTACAACACACAATATCTAAAACGAAAAACCGCAAAACTTTGCTTTTTCTATTGAAAAAAAAATGTGGATTTTCATTCACAAAAGCAAAAAATCAGGACAAATGGGAACCGTTAACTTTAACTATTGACTGTGAATTCATAAATGATTCTTGGATTGAAATTGCAAATTCGGTTTCCCTAATGATATAAGAAAACAATCCAAAAATGGATACCTTACCTAAATAAATAAAAATTGATAGATAACTAATCATTACTAATCCATCCGTATTGATTCGTTTCCATAACCATAAAAAAATCCTTATTAATGACAATTTTAATAGCGATTATGAGTATATGTAAACCCCAGAACATAAACGATTACTATTATCTAAATCTAATATCTTATATATATATAA
>NW_026124679.1:10000-17500 GCF_025177605.1 Cucumis melo | reverse complement strand
GATACTGCTGTACGAACATCGGATGCTGGATATCTTACACGTAGACTTGTTGAAGTAGTTCAACACATTGTTGTACGTAGAACCGATTGTGGAACCATCCGAGGGATTTTAGTGAGTCCTGGAAATAGGATGATTCCGGAAAGAATTTTTATCCAAACATTAATTGGTCGTGTATTAGCGGACGATATATATATGGGCCCGCGATGCATTGGTGTTCGAAATCAAGATATTGGTATTGGACTTATTAATCGATTCATAACCTTTCAAACCCAACCAATATCTATTCGGACTCCCTTTACTTGTAGGAGTACATCTTGGATCTGCCGATTATGTTATGGACGAAGTCCTACTCACGGGGACCTGGTAGAATTGGGAGAAGCCGTAGGTATTATTGCGGGTCAATCTATTGGAGAACCGGGTACTCAACTAACATTAAGAACTTTTCATACCGGCGGAGTATTCACAGGGGGGACTGCAGAACATATACGAGCTTCTTCTAATGGCAAAATCAAATTCAATGAGAATTTGGTTCATCCCACACGTACACGCCATGGGCATCCTGCTTTTTTATGTTATATAGACTTGTATGTAACTATTGAGAGTGAGGATATTATACATAACGTCACTATTCCACCAAAAAGTTTACTTTTAGTTCAAAATGATCAATATGTAGAATCAGAACAAGTGATTGCTGAGATTCGCGCGGGAACATACACTCTTAATTTAAAAGAGAGAGTTCGAAAACATATTTATTCTGACTCAGAGGGAGAAATGCATTGGAGTACCGACGTGTACCATGCACCCGAATTTACATATAGTAATGTCCATCTCTTACCAAAAACAAGTCATTTATGGATATTATCAGGAGGTTCGTGCGGATGCAGTGTAGTCCCTTTTTCACTCTACAAGGATCAAGATCAAATTAACGTTCATTCTCTTTGTGTCGAAAGAAGATATATTTCTAGCCTTTCAGTAAATAATGATAAAGTGGGACAAAAATTTTATGGTCCGGATCTCTCTGGTAAAAACGAAAGCGGAATTCCTGATTATTCAGAACTTAATCCAATCCTATGTACGGGTCAATCTAATCTCACATATCCTGCTATTTTCCACGGTAATTCTGATTTATTGGCAAAGAGGCGAAGAAATGGATTCATCATTCAATTTGAATCACTTCAAGAACGAGAAAAAGAACTACGACCCCCTTCCGGTATTTCGATTGAAATACCCATAAATGGTCTTTTTCGTAGAAATAGTATTCTTGCTTTTTTCGATGATCCTCAATACAGAAGAAATAGTTCAGGAATTACTAAATATGGGACTATAGGGGTGCATTCAATCCTCAAAAAAGAGGATTTGATTGAGTATCGAGGAGTCAAAGACTTTAAGCCAAAATACCAAATGCAAATGAAAGTGGATCGATTTTTTTTCATTCCCGAGGAAGTGCATATTTTACCAGAATCTTCTTCCATAATGGTACGGAACAATAGTATCATTGGAGTAGCTACACGACTAACTTTAAGTATAAGAAGCCGAGTAGGTGGATTGGTCCGAGTGGAGAAAAAAAAAAAAAGGATTGAACTCAAAATATTTTCTGGAGATATACATTTTCCTGGAGAGATGGATAAGATATCCCGACACAATGGCATCTTGATACCACCAGAAAGAGTAAAAAAAAATTCTAAGAAATCAAAAAAATCGAAAAATTGGATTTATGTCCAGTGGATCACACCTACCAAGAAAAAGTATTTTGTTTTTGTTCGACCTGTAATCATATATGAACTAGCCGACGGTATCAATTTAGTAAAACTTTTCCCACAGGATCTATTGCAAGAAAGGGATAATCTGGAGCTTAGAGTTGTCAATTATATACTTTATGGAAATGGAAAACCAATTCGGGGAATTTCTGGCACAAGCATTCAATTAGTTCGGACTTGTTTATTGTTGAATTGGGACCGAGACAAAAAAAGCTCTTCTATCGAAGACGCGCGCGCTTCCTTTGTTGAAGTAAGTACAAATGGTCTGGTTCGAAATTTCCTACGAATAGACTTAGGGAAATCCGATACTGCGTATATGAGAAAAAGGAAAGATCCGTCAGGTTCAGGATTGATCTTTAATAATGAGTCAGATCGCACGAATATCAATCCATTTTTTTCTATTTATTCCAAGACAAGGGTTCCACAATCTCCGAGTCAAAATCAAGGAACTATTCGTACGTTGTTCAATAGAAATAAGGAACGCCAATCTTTGATAATTTTGTCAGCATCGAATTGTTTGCAAATGGATCTATTCAACGATGTAAAAGATTATAATGTCATAAAAGAATCAAGTAAAAAGGATCCTCTAATTTCAATTAGGAATTCGTTAGGACCTTTAGGGGCGGCCCCTCAAATTGTGAATTTTTATTCATTTTATGACTTAATAACTCATAATCCGATCTCCCTAACTAAATATTTGCAACTTGACAATTTAAAACAGACTTTTCAAGTACTTAAATATTATTTAATGGATGAAAACGGGGGGATTTTCAATTCCGATCCATGCAGTAACATCGTTTTCAATACATTTAATTTGAATTGGCATTTTCTGCATCATAATTATCACAATAATTATTGTGAAGAAACACCTACAAGAACAAGAATTAGTCTTGGACATTTTTTTTTTGAAAATGTATGTATAGCCAAAAATAGACCACACCTAAAATCGGGTCAAATTATAATTGTTGAAGTTGATTCTGTAGTAATAAGATTAGCTAAGCCTTATTTGGCCACTTCAGGAGCAACTGTTCATCGCCATTATGGCGAAATGCTTTACGAAGGAGATACTTTAGTTACATTTATATATGAAAAATCACGATCTGGTGATATAACGCAGGGTCTTCCAAAAGTCGAACAAGTATTAGAAGTGCGTTCGATTGATTCAATATCGATGAGCCTAGAAAAGAGAATTGAGGGTTGGAACGAGCGTATAACAAGAATTCTTGGAATTCCTTGGGGATTTTTGATTGGTTCTGAACTAACGATAGTGCAAAGTCGTATCTCTTTGGTTAATAAGATCCAAAAGGTTTATCGATCCCAGGGGGTGGAGATCCATAATAGACATATCGAAATTATTGTACGTCAAATAACATCAAAAGTCTTGGTTTCAGAAGATGGAATGTCTAATGTTTTTTCACCTGGAGAACTCATTGGGTTGTTACGAGCGGAACGAACAGGGCGTGCTTTGGAAGAAGCGATCTGTTACCGAGCCGTATTATTGGGAATAACGAAAGCATCTCTAAATACTCAAAGTTTCATATCGGAAGCAAGTTTTCAAGAAACTGCTCGAGTTTTAGCAAAAGCCGCCCTCCGAGGTCGTATCGATTGGTTGAGAGGTTTGAAAGAGAACGTTGTTCTAGGAGGAATGATACCAGTTGGTACCGGATTCAGAGAATTAGCGCACCGTTCGAGGCAACATAACAATATTCCTTTAGAACCCCCCCCAAAAAAAATTTTCGAGGGGGAAATGAGAGATATTTTGTTCCACCACAAAGAATTATTTGATTTTTTCATTTCAACGAATTTACATGATACATCAGAACAAGCATTTCTAGGATTTAATGATTCATAAAAGTGGAGTCATCCTGTTAACTAGCCGCGTTAATTTGGTAATAAGATAATAACGAATAGAAAAAAATTAATGGCTTGGATTGTGTATCAACAGTCAATCCCCGGTCGAGGTAGAGGATAAGGTTCCATGGGAACAATTATTTATTTCTATTTCAGCTCGTCTCTTTTTTTAAGAAAAAAAAGCGAGGAAGTGGGGGGAGAAATGACAAGAAGATATTGGAACATCCATTTGGGAGAGATGATGGAGGCAGGAGTTCATTTTGGTCATGGTACTAGGAAATGGAATCCTAGAATGGCACCTTATATCTCTGCAAAACGTAAAGGTATTCATATTATAAATCTTACTCAAACTGCTCGTTTTTTATCAGAAGCTTGTGATTTAGTTTTTGATGCAGCAACTAGGGGCAAACAATTCTTAATTGTTGGTACCAAAAATAAAGCAGCGGATTCAGTAGCCCGGGCTGCAACAAGGACTCGGTGTCATTATGTTAATAAAAAATGGCTCGGGGGGATGTTAACAAATTGGTCTACTACAGAAACGAGACTTCATAAGTTCAGGGACTTGAGAACGGAACAAAAGACGGGGGGACTCAACCGTCTTCCGAAAAGGGATGCCGCTATGTTGAAGAGACAATTATCTCACTTGCAAACATATCTGGGCGGGATTAAATATATGACGGGGTTACCCGATATTGTAATAATCGTTGATCAACAAGAAGAATATCGGGCTCTTCAAGAATGTATCACGTTGGGAATTCCAACTATTTGTTTAATTGATACAAATTGTGACCCCGATCTCGCAGATATTTCGATTCCAGCGAATGATGATGCTATAGCTTCAATCCGATTAATTCTTAACAAATTAGTATTTGCAATTTCGGAGGGTCGTTCTAGCTCTATACGAAATTCTTGATTAATAATAAGATAAATCAATTTTGGGGGGAACTCCATAGATTTCGGGAATTGGTTACTATTCCCGAATCGCACAAAAGAGATAAAAAAAACTAGGGATATTGTAATGTAATAAATTGGTATCAAAAATAGACAACTCAAGGCAAGTAAAAAAAAAGACAGTCGAATCAAAATAATTTGTTTTACAGTTCTATTTCTTTCAGAGGGCAATATGAATATTCTATTATGTTCTATCAACACACAAAAAGGGTTATACGATATATCTGGTGTGGAAGTCGGCCAACACTTGTATTGGCAAATAGGAGGTTTCCAAGTCCATGCCCAAGTACTTATTACTTCTTGGGTTGTAATTGCTATCTTATTAGGTTCAGCCATTATAGCTGTTCGTAATCCACAAACCATTCCTACTGACGGTCAGAATTTCTTCGAATATGTCCTTGAATTCATTCGAGACGTGAGCAAAACTCAGATTGGCGAAGAATATGGTCCATGGGTTCCCTTTATTGGAACTATGTTTCTATTTATTTTTGTTTCGAATTGGTCAGGAGCTCTTTTACCTTGGAAAATCATACAGTTACCTCACGGAGAGTTAGCCGCACCCACAAATGATATAAATACTACTGTTGCTTTAGCTTTACTCACATCAGTAGCATATTTTTATGCGGGTCTTAGCAAAAAAGGATTAAGTTATTTCGGTAAATACATTCAACCAACTCCAATCCTTTTACCCATTAACATCTTAGAAGATTTCACAAAACCCTTATCACTTAGTTTTCGACTTTTCGGAAATATATTAGCTGATGAATTAGTAGTTGTTGTTCTTGTTTCTTTAGTACCTTTAGTAGTTCCTATACCTGTTATGTTCCTTGGATTATTTACAAGTGGTATTCAAGCTCTTATTTTTGCAACTTTAGCTGCAGCTTATATAGGCGAATCCATGGAGGGTCATCATTGATTAGTTTTCTAAATACTCTTTTTTTTAGCTTAGACCAAGGCAATGTATACATGGCTCAAGATAATCTACTTAGGGAACATAAATATACAAATAATCAAAAAATAAGGAAGGTATATACTATCTAGGGAGTAAGACTAGAAAGATTACGATATTCGGGAATTAAAAAAAAAGGAAAGAGATCTAAAAGATCTTTTTCCTCTCAACGATTGAACAAAAAAAAATTACATGAACTTAGATTAATAAAATATTGATATTTCTATGCAAGGATTTGGACTAATGAATTCGTTCATTTAGATTGATTGTCTCCATGTGGGATAATTCTAAAAAGAAAGGGTTTCCAAAAAACGAGAAAAAAGGATTGGGTAGGGTAGAGTAGAGGAGAGTGGAGTCAACTAGATGTATTGAATCGAATTGCTATAAGACAACCCTTGTGGATATTTCGAAGAATGATTCTCAAATTCGATGGAATCCAAGATATGAATAATTGGTTTACGTTAGGTAAGAAACACATGTATATGTTATATTAGATATTAACTAGTTATATAGGAACTAAAGATATATCTAATCCGCCCTACTACTGTGAATTTAGATAGGGCTTACAATGGAAGTCCTTCTGTTTCGGCTGTAATGTAATTTTGAATTCAATATTGAATGAATAGAGAGATTAAATCAAGAAAAACAATGAAGAATTCAAAGAATGCTTTAAAAGAAATGGAAGAACAAAAGTCGTATGGATTCACAAAAACTACGTGGATGGATAGGAACTAAAAAAGAGAGATTGAAGTAGTTTGGACGATTCAATAATATTATTACTTCAATTCGTAATTTTTAGTTGGATAAATCTTAGTGATGGAATAATAAGTTATAATTCATTGGTTGATTGTATCATTAACCATTTCTTTCTTTTGGTGTGAGGAACTTATCATGAATCCACTGATTTCTGCCGCTTCCGTTATTGCTGCTGGGTTGGCCGTCGGGCTTGCTTCTATTGGACCTGGGATTGGTCAAGGTACTGCTGCGGGCCAAGCTGTAGAAGGGATCGCGAGACAACCCGAGGCGGAGGGAAAAATCCGAGGTACTTTATTGCTTAGTCTGGCTTTTATGGAAGCTTTAACAATTTATGGACTAGTTGTAGCATTAGCACTTTTATTTGCGAATCCTTTTGTTTAATCCTAAAAAAATTACGTATTTTTTTTCGTATTTTATTTACTTGGACTTGCTGCTCTTGCTTTTTCGAATTATACGAAGCTTTCACTCCTACAATTACTTATTCGTTGGGACAATAACCTATGGGAAGGATTGATTTGAGGATGAGGCATTAGCATACTGACTCGCCTTCTTCCTTCCCTTTCTTAGTCCAATCTCGAATGGAACTTTTTTTTTAGGATTCTTACAACATATTTTTTACTCTATTTCGAATAGAAATAGGAAATTAATAAAATAAAAAAAAATAGAAAGAAATAGATAATTAGTTTTATCTATAAAAGGAGATCATATGAAAAATGTAACCGATTCTTTCATTTCTTTGGGTTACTGGCCATCCGCCGAGAGTTTCGGATTTAATACCGATATTTTAGCAACAAATCCAATAAATCTAAGCGTAGTGCTTGGTGTATTGATTTTTTTTGGAAAGGGAGTGTGTGCGAGTTGTTTATTTCAAGAATAAGTTGGATACAACCAACTGTACTTTTCTAGTTATAACTACGAAAAGGTGCATGATCCCGCGAATTACTTCTGACAAAATGAAGAAATCATATTGAAGAACCATAGCATTTCGTGATTCATTGGTAAATCAACTTTGATTCTCTATCAACCAATAATGTGGGACTATTAACATGGTTAAAACGTTTGAAGTCCAGACGTAGCATGGTACTCTTTCTACTACTATGTTAATACATAGTTAATACATAAATCGTTTCAAATAGTTGGGCTTTTTTTTCGATATAGAACACTCATGTCGATAAAATGATTTGAACCCCCCCTTTTTTATTATTTTCTATTTTAATAGAATATTAGAATTTTTTT
>NW_026124679.1:0-7500 GCF_025177605.1 Cucumis melo | reverse complement strand
ATATAATTTATATAAAATAAAAAATATATATAAATATATTAAAGAAAGTAGATAATATTTCTAGAAATATATATCAATATTAAAATGAAATGTAAATACAATTAAGAAATTTTTTTATAAATATAGTTAAAGTTAAAATTAGATTATATTTCTAATAATATATTTAGAATATCATAAATATCTTAATATTTGGAATTTGAATATCCTTTCTACTAATATCTTATCTTCAAATAAAACAGAATTGAATTATTAGTTTATTTATATAATAAATCTAAAACTAGAGTTACAATTAATATTAAAACTAATTTATAAATTACTATTAATAAATAAGCGTCTCTTATTCAAATCATTCAAAATCTTTCCTTTCTTGACATGATATAGAAAATTTAAAACTAAAAAAAAATATATGAAAAAAAATTGCGTCCAATAGG
The DNA here is from genome assembly GCF_025177605.1 of Cucumis melo. Lineage (NCBI taxonomy): Eukaryota > Viridiplantae > Streptophyta > Magnoliopsida > Cucurbitales > Cucurbitaceae > Cucumis > Cucumis melo. Next base: position 7,069 of record NW_026124679.1, on the reverse strand, counting down.
ATTTGAACCTATACCAAAGGTTTAGAAGACCTATGTCCTATCCATTAGACAATGGACGCTTTTGATTCCAATTTTTTTTTTCGTATTTTCACCTCTCTTGTTCGTAAAAAAAATGTGTGAGAATTCCGGAAATTGCATATTGAATTCAATGATGCATTACATTAACTAATACATTAGTTAAAATTTAGTTAAAATTAAGTAAATTGAAAATTTTTATTTGAGTAATTCCATTATTAATTAATTTCTATTTATAATATATATAAATTATAAGATAAGAATATTATAAGATAAGATAAGCGGATAGCGGGAATCGAACCCGCATCGTTAGCTTGGAAGGCTAGGGGTTATAGTCGACGTTGATTCATCATTTTGAACTGAACGTCTCTAATTCAAAACCGAACGTGAAACTTTGGTTTCATTCGGCTCCTTTATGGAAGATGGATAAATTCCTAAATTTATAAGATGTAAACAAAAAAAAAATACCATCCATAACATCTATGTCAGCCTTTCCGTCTGAATGCATTCAAAAGGACCCGCTTTATAGATGATCCCTATACAAGAGGAGATTATAACAATCTTTCCAGTTATTTATTTCGTTCCCTATTTCTATTTAATATAATCCTTAGGAAAAGTATTTTGTTTCCGCCGAGCTAAAAAAACGATGTCGACGTCTCTAGTAAACCAAAGACATTGTTTAATAGCTATTTTGTTTTGCTTCAATCTCCCTTATACAAAGAAAAAATTGAAGATTTAGTTACGATTAGAAAAAATTCCACCTTTATCCATGGATCCCTTATTCCTTCAATTGGAAGTATTGATCCAATTCAATAAAATTATGTTTCGTAATTTCATGATCCAATTTTTTCAATTTAGAACATATTTTTGGATACAAATCACGAGAATTTTTATTTTTCCTCGAATCTTTCATCGAGAGGTAAAGGATTAAATCCTTTTAAGAAATAAAGTTTTTGATCGGAATATTAATCAACCCGAAGGATCCCTTAACTATTAAGGGATTAATAGAACGAATCGCACTTTTACCACTAAACTATATCCGCTACAATGCAATTATTGTATATAAATGGACCTTTTGTCGAAGACGAAAATAAGTCGTATTAATAAGTAATAAAAAGATCGGATCAGAAAATAATCATGAAAATTTGAGCGTTGACGTATTTTCATCAGGGCCACTAATGAGATTAGGAAAAGAGGACTCGTTTTAATTAACTAATTAACAAGTTTTTTATTCTAGTAAAGTACTAAAAAATAATAATAAGAAAATCGAACCTTGATTCTATATCATCTTTTTCTGTATCATAGGAATTGAAATAATAAATCTTCTTAGGATTCTTGTTGTTTCTATTTTTTTTTTTTTCAAAAACATTTTCAAATCAAATAAATAATTTGATCTACGATTTATTGGAACAAAAAAAGCCCGGCTAGGTACTGACCAGGCCAGGCCGTGGAACTAAAAATAAAAAGAAAAGGGCTTTTCGGATGAAATAAACTAAAAAAGGTACTTTCTTTTTATTTATAAATATTTTTATGAATCTTTAATATATTGGTATTATTTATATATTAGGATTGAAGATATCTCTTCTTTTGAGCCCTTATCTAATGAAATCTAATTTATCTAAATGGAATTCCTAATAAAAAAAAGTTTTTATCGATTTGATAGATATCCATCGATATATCTAGATAATTATCTATATCAATATAATGAAATTATATATCTATAAAGGGGTAGATAAAGATAATAAAGAGAGATAAAGAAGGGCTTTTTTCAAGCCTTTATTTTCTATTTTTTATACAATGTATCATAGTAATTATCCTTTTTCAATTTGGGGAGAGATGGCTGAGTGGACTAAAGCGTCGGATTGCTAATCCGTTGTACGATTTTTTTGTACCGAGGGTTCGAATCCCTCTCTTTCCGTTTCTGTCAATTACTTGGTATTTTTTTATAGTTGAGGAAAGATGTGGAATAGATAAAATGTTAAGAACATTTCAAAATCAAGCAAGGAAAAAAAATCTGATTTTGTTATTCTTCACGCCCCGGATTACGTCCCGGGTCATTAGATAGGAATCCGAAAATGAAGAGAGAAACAAAGAATATTACTACTGTATAAACAAATAGTTTGAGAGTAAGCATTACACAATCTCCAAGATCATTTTTTTTTTAAGAGAATAGATTCTCTATTTTAATCTGGTTTGACACCAAGAAATGCAGTGAAGTTATTTCTATAAATAGGAAAAAATTTTAAGAGTTGAGTCCTTGATTACTCAAAATTGGATTTCATACCCACAATTCTATATTGTGGGGGACTCGAAGAGGGTCGTTCAAAGGAAAAAAGTAAGAATAAGAAAATGAGAGTGATCCAGATTTATCATAGCTATAGAATAATTTCAATATTGGATTCAACTTAAAGCTTCAGACTGTATGTACAACTTATCTGATCTTATAACTAGTTAGAATCTTTTTTTTTTTTTTTCTAGTAAATCATGAATTTGTCTCGGACAGTATTAAAAATATTATCGAAAGCTTACAGCAGCTTGCCAAACAAAAGCTAATAGAAAAAAGAATAGAGGTATTACTGGCATAACATCTACTATTGGATTCAAAAAAGCGTAGGCCTCGGGCAATTTGGCGACGAAAAAACTACTTGAATAAAGGAAAGAATTAAGACAGATACCGATGAAACTTAAGATATTAAGCATAACAATTTTTTTTTCTTTGTTCTTGAAGATAATTGTATTTCTTTTGATTTGATTGAGTTATTAATCCCCTATTATTGCTATGATATAAGGGATAAGGGAAAAATTAATAACATAAAGTAGGTCAAAAAACCTTTCTTTGATTTGAACTCAGCCAATCAAAAATCCTTCAATTCTCAAATAAAACGAGAATAGAAGAAATCCTACTTTCATACAATATCTTAATGGAATTATATGTAATGATCAATAAATTGAGTTTAATTGGATCTATAAACGTATCAAAATCTGAGCAACAATCTAATTTATTCTATAAATATTTGTACTGGAATTGACGACTAAGCACTACCAATATTAGTGTTTATTAGTGTTGAATATAAATGGGGCGTGGCCAAGTGGTAAGGCAACGGGTTTTGGTCCCGCTATTCGGAGGTTCGAATCCTTCCGTCCCAGAGTATGCGTATTATTATTATATATAATAATAGTATATTATAAGATATATGGAAAAATATTCGATATCAGACTATAGATTGCCGTTTTAAACAACCTTATGCTTAAGAGTCTAAATATAGATCGAATGTGATTGTTCTTTATTATTTTCTTATAATGATGCATTTCAGAAATGCGAAAGCCTCTATTATTCTCTATCTCTTAAATGGTTTGTGAAACCCGAGTATTTTTTTTCTGTGGATTTCTGAATTATAAACACGAAGGTCTTGTGTTTTTGGCACTAATGGAATTGAATTAATGGTCTTAAGAAACTTAAGACCTATTTAGGGTTTAGGGTACTAAATTTTAGAGTCAAATAAAAAAAAATAGGTAGGAACAATCGTTTACTCTAGATCTGTTTGACTTTCGCCTTATACAAGATAGTCTAGCACCTCCGAAACTAGTCCAGTCCCCCGTAGGATCCTTTTTTTATTTATGATGCATCTACTCGATCTAATTGGGGGTAGATAGGAGTTAATCCATAACGGAAGATATCAATTTGAATATCTGCCCGAATCTGATTAACAAAGAATCAAGTTACATATGTAACATATTATGTATTTCTTTTCACCTCATTTTTTCGTATGTTTGTCTGTAATGAATAATTGTAAATCCAAGTAACAATTCATACATCTTTTTCACTTTATTTTAAGGAAAGATTATTGAGTCTCTTAAGTTAAATAAACTAGGCAGAAAATGCTGATATGTATGTATTGTTATTATCTATTTTTATCGTTTTATTTCTTTTTTTTTTTTTTATTTTAGATCTATCTAATTGATGGGTTAATCCCGAATATACATTTATTTATCATAATCAAATGTAATAAATCCTTTACAAAAATTTATTCAAATAATATTATAATATAATATTTAGGTAGTAAATTTTCAATCAAGTAAATCTTTTTAATTATTTCTTATGAGTCCTTGGTACTCGAAGAAGTGTTAAACTCGTGAATCCATTCTATGAAGAAATTGAAAAATGGAGATTCTTAATTATTCGTAATTAATTATTTCTTAATTGATTTTATAGAAATTTCAAAAAATCTCTCTCTATCTAGAAAATATCTATATATAGAGAAATAAATATTGCACTCATACAAAAAAATGTTATTGATACAATATATACAATAAAATATGGGTTTCAATAAATTGAAGTATTGCTAAGACTTTTTCAAAAACTACCCATGTCATAAGAGTATAGATTACTATGGACCAACTAACCCAATGACTATACATGATTCCATAAATGAATCAATTACATACCAGTTCCAAGAAATTAGAGGTTATGGTAAAACTTCGTTTAAAACGATGTGGTAGAAAGCAACGTGCGACTTGAAGGACATGATCCACTGTGGATTCTTACACCCACCATTTTATATTATATAGGAATGAAGATGCTCTTGACTCGACATAGTTTGTTCGGTTGCACTCGAGCTCTTTTTTTTTTTTAGGGTTTTTGATGTAAATAGTACATGATGGAGCTCGAGTAGAAAGTATTGATTCATTTATCAAGGGCAGAGATCTAGGGTTAGTGTCAATCAATAAGTTAAAACTACTTCGTAAGTATAGGTTCGGTATACAAATCGAAAGGATCCAATTCGAACAAGTTTCAAATTCAAACATCAAATTGGATTAAAAGTGTATCACACGAGAATCCATTATTTATATGATTCTTTGATAAAAAGGAAATCAAAAAAAATGGTATGTTGCTACCATTTTGAAACGATTAAAGATCACCGAAGTAATGTCTAAACCCAATGATTCAAGGAAAGGATAAAGGATCCCGGAACAAGTAAAAATCTTTTTCAATTGTCTCAATAACTAAACTAGATCAGAATGAAGAATCGAAATAGATTCTAACGGAGACAGGCAAAAATAAAGAGGTTAGAGACCGCTCAATAAATGAAATGCTTAAGCTTAAGGGTTTTTTTCCTTTGCGTGAGAGTTATCCAACTTGAGTTATGGGGATAAGAATGAGTTTTTTTTTTCAAAAGAAAAACAAAAGAATAAGAAAAAAATTTTTAAATCATAGTCTAATTGATTTAATAATCTATAGATCTATTTGACATTAATTAGAATTCTATACATAACTTTGAATTTCCTCGAGCCGTACGAGGAGAAAACTTCTTATACGGTTCTGGGGGGGGTACTTAAAATTTACATCTATCCCAATGAGCCGTTTATCGAATCATTGCAATTGATGTTCGATGCCGAAGAGAAGGAAGAGATCTTCGTAAAGTGGGTTTTTATGATCCGATAAAGAATCAAACCTATTTAAATGTTCCTGCTATTCTATATTTCCTTGAAAAGGGTGCTCAACCTACAGGAACTGTTCATGATATTTTAAAGAAGGCAGGTGTTTTTACGGAACTTCACCTTAATCAATAACCGAAATTCCATTTTTATTAATGAAATAAAAAAACGAGGGTGTGATAACTTAACTTGTATATAGCTTTGACTAACCTTTTCTTTAGTATTTCCCCCTCTCTCTTGTTCTATTCATACTATACACTTATTACCTTAAAATTGCGTCTTCGCTAATGAAAAAATCGATTTTTATTTTATTGATATAAATTGATCTAAGATGAATAGAAAAAAAATATATCGGGTTTATTCAATCCACAAACCCGATATATTTTTTTCTACTTCTTCCTTAATTTCTTCTTTCGCCTACATCTTTTATGTCTATCTATGTTGATTATCTCTATAGTGCCAATCTAAGTACGTAGTTTTTTTTAATTCTTTTCTATTATTTTAATAGAATTTATTATTATTAGAATATTTTCTCTTATTCTATTTTGTTAACTTTATCTAGTTAAATATAGTTATTCAACTCAAATTGTTATTTCCATTTGTTTTTTATTCATTTATAATTCTTTTGTTTTGTCCATTATAGGCGTTTTTCATTATTCACATTAATATTGACAACAGTGTATCAAACAAATATAATCCGATTGTGTATAAATGAAGCTAGTTATCTCCCTTTCATGACCCTTGCTTTTCACGCACATGATGGTCTCATTGTATTTTTTGTGATACAAAAAATTACTTTTGTGTAAGTGATATAAGAAGTTTTTTTTATTGCAATATTTTGATTACGTCATCTAATTTCATTTCTTTTGTTATTTTGATTCCGATTGTATCTACACAGAAAAATTTTTCATATTTTGGGGTTGCTAACTCAATGGTAGAGTACTCGGCTTTTAAGTGCGGCTAGCATCTTTTACACATTTCTATGAAGTAACAGATTCGTCCATACTATCGGTAGAGTTTGTAAGACCGCGACTGATCCTGAAAGGAATGAATGGAAAAAGCAGCATGTCGTATTAATGGAAAATTCTAGTAATATTTTTACCTTACTAGATTAGGCCAAACTTGTTTGAATTCTTGATGCGGAAAAAAAAGTAAAGTCGGGTCGAATGAATAAATGGATAGGGCACTATGCTCCAATTATAGAGAAATAAAAAGTAACGGGCTTATGTTCTTAATTTGAATGATTCGCCGATCTAATTAGACGTTAAAACTATATTAGTGCTTGATGCGGGAAGGACTTTTCTTATGAGTGAGTTATCCATTTTTTTCTAAGTCCTAACTATTAGTTACTCTACGTTATGAGGTAGAGGGGAATGTGTAGAAGAAGCAGTATATTGATAAAGAGTTTTTTTCCAAAATCAAAAGAGCGATTGGGTTGAAAAAATAAAGGATTTCTAACCATCTTTTTTATCCTAAAATAGAAACCAATTAGATGACAAAAGAAAAGAGAGGATAGAGAGTCCGTTGATAAGTCTTACCTATTTACGAGGTATCTATTATTATTCTTTATTTTACTGTAATACCTTGTTTTGACTGTATCGCACTATGTATCATTTGA
>NW_026124678.1:0-7500 GCF_025177605.1 Cucumis melo | reverse complement strand
AAAGCAGAGGTCAATCAAGGTACTACTGTGAAAAAATTAAAACCTCGAGCTAGAGGGCGAAGTTATCCCATAAAACGACCCACTTGTTCTATAACTATTGTATTGAAAAATACATCTGTGAATAAAGAAGAATTTAAAAGATACCAATACACCATAAACAAACCTGGTGGGTTGATAACTAAAGAAAAGTACACAGATATGACGTGTTATGAGATGTATACTAATGGGGGATTATGGGACAAAAAATAAATCCACTCGGTTTTAGACTTGGTGCAACCCAAGGGCATCATTCTCTGTGGTTTGCACACCCCAAAAAATATTCTGAAGGTTTACAAGAAGATCAAAAAATACGAGATTGTATCCGGAATTATGTACAAAAAAAACATGAGAATATTTTCTGGTGTTGAAGGAATTGCACGTATCGAGATTCAAAAAAGAATTGATCTTATTCAAGTGATAATCTTTATGGGATTCCCAAAGTTATTAATAGAAGGTGGGTCTCGAAAAATCGAAGAATTACAGATGAATGTACAAAAAGAATTAAATTCTGGGAACCGAAAACTTAACATTGCTATTACAAGAATAGGAAACCCTTATGGACACCCTAATATTCTCGCAGAATTTATAGCCGGACAATTAAAGAATAGAGTTTCATTTCGCAAAGCAATGAAAAAAGCTATTGAATTAACTGAACAGGCGGGTACAAAGGGAATTCAAGTACAAATTGCCGGACGTATAGACGGAAAAGAAATTGCACGTGTCGAATGGATCAGAGAAGGACGGGTTCCTCTACAAACCATTCGAGCTAAAATTGATTATTGTTGCTATCCAGTTCGAACTATCTATGGGGTATTAGGCATCAAAATTTGGATATTTGTAGACGAGCAATAATAAGCCCTTACTCAACTTGTGTTTAAGTTTTATTCAATGATCGACCAAGAAATGACAAATCAGTCTTTTTCGTTTAAATAAAAAATGAGCAATTCTATAAGGTTAAATAAAAATGAAATTAATCATTTGAGATAATTGCTATGCTTAGTGTGCGACTCGTCAGTTTTTTTTATGTTCGGATTAAAACCAAAAAATAAAGAAGGATAAGCCCATACATAATCTGAACTAATAATTATAAAACTAATAACCAACTCATCGCTTCGCATTATCTGGATCTAAAAAACCAACCAGTCAAGATATGTTATATTGGTCATATCATTGTAGCAACTGAAATCTTTTTTGCATAAAAAAAATCCGATTATGAGTTGTCAAGCAATAAAAGTATGCGGATAAATGGAAGGGTGAAAGAAAGAGAGAAAAAGAATATGAATGATATATCATTCCAATACGTAATATGTAAGGTCTATGGGTCATCTCATAAAAGGTAGTGTAATAAAGCATTAAGACTGATGAATTCATAATTAGATGAATCTGTTCATAGAACAAAAAAGCCAAGAGCCCCGAGACAATAAAGACTGAGAAGATTGACTCAAAAACAAATTTTATTACGGGCTCCATTGTATAATTAAGACCTAACCATTAATCGAGAGGCGATGGGAACGAGGGAACCCGTGAATACATAATATTCTATTGAAAACGAATCCTAATAATTCATTGGGTAGGATGGCGGAAGGAACCCAAGACCAATCCATTTATTATGAGAGGTAGGTTCATGGGCTAACTAACCCGAGAACCAAAACATATATAAAAAGAGTAAATATTCGCCCGCGAACGTTTCCATTTTATTATATTTCTAAATTAGGGTCGATCAAATATAATAATAGATAAAAAAAGGCAAAACAAAATAAAGATTTGTTATAACCTTAATAATAAAAGAAAAAATAACAAAACGAGATTATATTATCTATAATTTTTTAGAAAACTATAATAAAAAAACTTATTCTATTATTCTAGAATCTATAAACAGTTTAGTTTTCTATCAAAAGAAAAGAAGATATACAAATTTCGAATAGATTGATTAAATGAAATATCAAAAATCCCATAATTGAATCTATTATTCAGAAAATATCAGTAAATACATGTATATTTTTTTGAATCGTTTCATTCGCGAGGAGCTGGATGAGAAGAAACTCTCATGTCCGGTTCTGTAGTAGAGATGGAATTTAGAAATAACCATCAACTATAACCCCAAAAGAACCAGATTCCGTAAACACCATAGAGGAAGAATGAAAGGAATATCTTATCGAGGCAATAGTATTTGCTTCGGGAGATACGCTATTCAGGCACTTGAACCCGCTTGGATCACATCGAGACAAATCGAAGCCGGACGAAGGGCAATGACACGAAATGCACGACGCGGTGGAAAAATATGGGTACGTATATTTCCGGACAAACCCGTTACACTAAGACCCACAGAAACACGTATGGGTTCAGGGAAAGGATCCCCCGAATATTGGGTAGCTGTTGTTAAACCAGGTAGAATACTTTATGAAATGAGTGGAGTAGCCGAAAATATAGCCAGAAAAGCTATTTCAATAGCGGCATCCACAAAATGCCTATACGAACCCAATTCATTACTTCGGGATAGAAATGTAGAATCAAAGGAAAGCGATCTTTGTTTAAGATGAAAAAAAAAACAATTGCAGATTTATTTTTTTTTTTTTTGAAAAACAATATTTCTTTTTTTTTTTTTTTACTTCGCCCTTTGCATTGAAAGAAAAGATTCCAAAATAATATGATTCAACCTCAAACCCTTTTGAATGTAGCAGATAACAGCGGAGCCCGAGAATTGATGTGTATTCGAATCATAGGGGCTAGTAATCGACGATATGCTCATATTGGTGACGTTATTGTTGCTGTAATCAAGAAAGCCGTCCCAAATACACCTCTAGAAAGATCAGAAGTGATCAGAGCTGTAATTGTACGTACTTGTAAAGAACTCAAACGAGAAAATGGTATGATAATACGATATGATGACAATGCTGCGGTTGTTATTGATCAAGAAGGAAATCCAAAAGGAACTCGAATTTTTGGTGCGATTGCCCGAGAATTGAGACAGTTAAATTTCACTAAAATAATTTCATTAGCACCTGAAGTATTATAAAATGAGACAGACCGGATAGTTATACTATTTGAATGAAATTAATTAGTAGATTGTGTATCACGTATATACCTTTTAAAATTCATAACTATTTAATAAAAAAGAATGTTGATTAGATCAAAAATTTAAGTAACCAATAATTTTCGTTTATCATGGGTAAGGACACTATTGCTAACATAATAACCTCTATTCGCAATGCTGACATGAATAGAAAAGGAATGGTTCGAATACCATCTACTAACATCACCGAAAACATTGTTAAAATACTTTTACGAGAAGGTTTTATTGAAAACGTAAGGAAACATCGGGAAAGCAACAAGGATTTTTGGGTTTTTAACCCTACGACATAGAAGAAATAGGAAAGGACCATATAAAACGATTTTAAATTTAAAACGGATCAGTCGACCTGGTCTCCGAATATATTCTAACTATCAAAAAATTCCTAGAATTTTAGGCGGAATGGGCATTGTAATTCTGTCTACTTCTCGGGGTATAATGACAGACCGAGAAGCTCGACTACAGGGAATCGGCGGCGAAATTTTGTGTTATATATGGTAATCTTTATGATATTCGAATTATACACAGAACTTCCCTATTTGTAAAAAAAAAAAAAAAAAGAAAAGAGGTGGGTTTATAGTTTATAATACGACTCCCCCCTTGATTAATTGATACTTTGAAGGGTGTTTCGTCTGGAATGAAAGAGCAAAAAAGGATTTCTGAAGGTTTAATTACTGAATCACTTACCAATGATATGTTTTGGGTTTGTTTAGATAATGAGGATCCAATTCTAGGTTACGTTTCAGGAAGGATTCAACATAGTTTTATCCATATACTAGGTAATAGAGAGTCAAAATTTCAGTAAGTTGTTACGATTCAACCAGGACCAGAAGGCGTATAATTTATAGACTACGAAACAAAGATTCGAATGATTAGGTGAAGTAGTCTTTTCACGTGCAATATTCTTTTTTTTGTAGGGAGATCCAATTCGAAATAGAAAATTTCAAGAAACTTATTTTCTTCCAATAAGTAGATTAAGGTAAGGAATAAAAAATATGAAAATAAGGGCCTCCATTCGGAAAATTTGTGAAAAATGTCGCCTGATCCGTAGGCGGAGACGAATTATGGTAATTTGTTCCAATCCGAGACATAAACAAAGACAAGGATAATCTTTATAAAAAAAAGGACCCCTAAAGGCCACCCACAATATATACATAAAAAGAAATTAAAGGATCCGTTTTGACATGAAATGGATATATCCATATATCTCTGACTTAGATTTATGAGATGATAAAATATGGCAAAACCCATACCAAGAATCGGTTCACGTAGAAATGGACGTATTAGCTCACGTAAAAGTACGCGTAGAATACCAAAGGGCGTTATTCATGTTCAAGCAAGTTTCAACAATACAATTGTGACTGTTACAGATGTACGGGGTCGGGTAATTTCTTGGTCCTCCGCCGGTACGTGTGGATTCAAAGGTACAAGAAGAGGGACACCATTTGCCGCCCAAACCGCAGCAGGAAATGCTATTCGGGCAGTAGTGGATCAAGGGATGCAACGAGCCGAAGTTATGATAAAGGGCCCCGGTCTCGGAAGAGATGCAGCATTAAGAGCTATTCGGAGAAGCGGTATACTATTAAGTTTCATACGGGATGTAACCCCTATGCCACATAATGGCTGTAGGCCCCCCTAAAAAACGACGTGTGTAAAAATAAACATTGAAGAGAAATTTCAAGAGAAATAAATAATTCAATGATTTTATCAAAAAATATTACTATGGTTCGAGAGAAAATCAGAGTATCGACTCGGACACTAAAGTGGAAGTGTGTTGAATCAAGAGCAGACAGTAAGCGTCTTTATTATGGACGCTTTATTCTGTCTCCACTTATGAAGGGGACAAGGGGGATACTATAGGCATTGCGATGCGAAAAGCTTTGCTTGGAGAAATAGAGGGAACATGTATCACACGTGCAAAATCTGAAAAAATCCCACATGAATACTCTACCATAGTCGGTATTCAAGAATCAGTACATGAAATTTTAATGAATTTGAAAGAAATTGTATTGAGAAGTAATCTGTATGGAACTCGTGATGCGTCTATTTGTGTCAAGGGTCCTGGATGCGTAACTGCTCAAGACATCATCTTACCACCTTCGGTGGAAATCGTTGATAATACACAGCATATAGCTAACCTAACGGAACCAATTAATTTTTGTATTGAATTAAAGATCGAGAGGAATCGCGGATATCATATACAAACGCCAAATAATTTTCAAGACGCAAGTTATCCTATGGATGCTATATTCATGCCTGTTCGAAATGTTAATCATAGTATTCATTCTTATGTAAATGGGAATGAAAAACAAGAGATACTTTTTCTCGAAATATGGACCAATGGAAGTTTAACTCCTAAAGAAGCACTTCATGAAGCCTCTCGGAATTTGATTGATTTATTTATTCCTTTTTTACATGCGGAAGAAGAAAAAGAAAACTTCCATTTTAAAAATAATAAACAAAAAGTTACTTTACCCCTTTTTACTTTTCATGAGAAATTGGCGAAACTAAGAAAAAGAAAAAAGAAAGAGCATTAAAATATATTTTTATTGACCAATCAGAATTGCCTCCTAGGATCTATAATTGCCTCAAAAGGTGCAATATACATACATTATTTGACCTTTTGAATAATAGTCCAGACGAACTTATGAAAATCAAACATTTTCGCATAGAAGACGTAAAACATATATTAGACATTCTCGAAATGGAAAAGAATTTTGCATAAATTTGAAATCCATTGGATTTTTGTTGTAAAAAAACTTTATAAAAAAAAAAGACGAAAATGAAGTTTGAATCTTTAACAGAATCCGTATACTCAAAATAAATCAAAAATTTCATTAAATATGTGTATCTAGGGGTAATTCACTTTGAAGCAACTATTCCCTAGATACACACATCGTGATATTTTATTTATTTCACAATTGAATCAATTTAAAAAAAGCCCTAAAGTTAGGGATTTATCAATCGGTAATGTTGCTCCAATACCCAACCAAAGAGCTACTGCGGTACCAATCAAAAAGACGGTTGTCGCTACTGGACGACGAAATGGATTTTGGAATTTATTGACATTCTCCAAAAATGGTACAGTTAATAATCCCCGCCGGTACGGAAACCATTAAAAGAACACCCAATAACTTATTTGGCACTGTACGAAGTATTTGAAATACGGGAAAGAAATACCATTCCGGCAATATTTCCAAAGGAGTTGCAAATGGATCTGCGGGTTCACCAATCATTGATGGTTCTAGAACCGCTAAGCCCACGTTACATGCAATAGTACCTAGAATGACTACTGGAAAAATATATAAAAGATCATTGGGCCATGCGGGTTCTCCGTAATAATTATGACCCATACCCTTAGCCAATTTAGCTCTTAATACAGGATCATTCAAATCTGGTTTTTTTGTTATTAGGATAGGTGAATTATTATGGATCCATCCCCCGAAAGAACCGGACATGATAATTTTTCATCATCCGGCTCGAGCACAAATCAAACGAACCAACTGGATCCAGAAAAAAAAATCGATATCTTATCCAAGCATATATAAAATAAATGAGTGATTCAATGTAAGAAAAAATTTAGCGGATTCCGTTTTCAAGAGTTACAATTATCCATTGCAAGGAATTAAGTTCGTACAGATAAATGCTCAATACCCAAGTAGGCTTACAAAGTTGATAATGTTCAAGTGCTTTCTGGGTCGTCTCAAACCTTGCGATGGGGCTTTAGCCCCCAAAAATATTGATACTTTTTACATCCAAAGGATTTACTTGTTACTAATAGAGTCTAGCCTATGTTCTTCTTTAGATCCCTTGTTTCACTCCGATAGTATTATAAATCGAGTCAATGCAGAGGAAATGAATGCATTTTCATACTATTAAGTAAGTGAAATAGATAAAACATAATCTGTATTATGGCATATATATCACCTATTCTAATGGATCTTACGGAGCCTGGTCATGCACGACATGGTCAAGTCTGATCATGGAAAAGATTCTCTTCAAGCGAACCAGCCTACCCTCTGTATGGAGCTTTCGCGGTGGTTGGAATAAAGACACATTTTGTTGTGAATCCCAATGTGGCAGATAAAAAGACATATATCTACACGGTCCAATCAATAGTTCAAGTCACACACTCCCATAATCCATTTTCTCTTCGAAGAATTCCCTTCAACTATTATTGAAAAATAACGAATAAAATTTCGTGGAGTTGAAGGGAAATATCCAAATACATGTCTTATTTTTCAATAATCCATATTTGCAGCAATGAAATACTCTTCTTCCCCCCTGAGTAATCATAAATAACTAATTACAAATCTATGATTTCTATTCTCTATAAAGGACCAGAAATGCCTTGCTTACGTATCATTGGGAAGTGCATTAACATAAATACG
>NW_026124677.1:12500-23834 GCF_025177605.1 Cucumis melo | reverse complement strand
AAAAAAATATATATATGTATATTTATTTTCGAGCACGAGTTTTTGTCGGTAAAAAAGAAATCAAATGTATTCAAGGGGGCTTTTAGAGAACGTATCAATAAGCTAGACCCATGCTTCGAGTTGTTTCATGCCATAAATAAACGCGAACACTCAAAAAATCTGTCGGACAGGCAGATTCACATCTCTTACAACCAACACAGTCTTCCGTTCGTGGAGCCGAAGCTATTTGCTTAGCTTTACATCCGCCCCAAGGTATCATTTCTAATACATCTGTGGGGCAAGCTCGGACACATTGAGTACACCCTATACATGTATCATAAATCTTTACTGAATGTGACATTGGATCTATAATTTTTTTTTAAGACTATAAATTTTCGATCGAGTAAATTTGTAAATGAATTATATATTTAGATACCAGATGAGTCAATAATTTATCAGAATTTTGATAATCAATCTACTTTCAGATTAACTCATGCGATAGGGCCAAGATACTTTGATTTTTTACGTTTTCGCAAACATTATCATGGATTACGTATGATACATATAATTTTACTTGATGAATATCATAATTTATCTCATAAATAAATATTACTTATTCAACAAATTCGATTGATTGATACGAGTGGATTTTCTGTTACGATAAATTGACGAAAGAATAGCTGGGCCAATAGCTGCTTCAGCGGCTGCAATAGCTATAACAAAAATTGAGAAAATATTCCCTTTTAATTGGCGACTATCAAAAAAATCAGAAAATGTTACGAAATTCATATTAACTGCATTCAGTATAAGCTCAAGACACATAAGGGCCCTAACCATATTTCGGCTTGTGATCAATCCATAGATACCGATAGAAAATAAATAGGCACTTATAATAAGTACATGTTCGAGCATGATTGACCAACTCCTTATCAATTCCGATTCATTTCAATATGAACAAAAATGTAATAGATTCAATTCAATTGACAAAAAAAAAGTACAGAACAAGAGAATATATTCGTAATCGATCGAATAAAAGAATTTTGAGTTTAGACCAAAAAATCTTCAAATAGAATTGAAGGGGAATGTGTGTGATAACATACAACAAAGTTTAAATTATGCTATTTCTAACTAAAGATTTATTACTGGCGAGCCACGGAAATTGCGCCGATCAAAGCAGCTAAAAGAATGATCGAAATGAGTTCAAATGGAAGAAAAAAATATGTTGATAAATAAATTCCAATTTGTTGACTATTACTTATTAAATCTTGCTCTAGAATCTGATTTGATCTTGTAGTCCAAATAATCCCATACCATGACGTATCTACAATAGTAGTCATTAGTGAAACAAAAATACTTGTACAAACCAGAAAAGTAACTCCATTCCCAACGGTCCAAAGATTAAAATCTTTGGAATATTCTGAACCCTTCATGAACATCACAGCAAATATGATTAAAAACATTTATAGCTCCCACGTAAATAAGGAGTTGCGCAGCAGCTACAAACTGGGCGTTTGCTAGAATATAGAATAAGGATATAGAAACAAGAACCAGTCCCAACGAAAAAGCAGAATAAATGGAGTTGTTAAATAATAGTACTCCCATACTTCCTAATATAAGACCTGATCCCAACAAGACTACAAGAAAATCATGTATCGGTCCAGGCAAATCCATTATATGTAGTAAAAAAAGAGATAAATAAATCTAAATGTTTTTCATGACCTTATTGATCTGACCAGGAAAAAAAATGTATAATCAATTCCTAATTAAATATTAAGGGGTGTGAATTAATGTAGGTACAGTTATTCTATTAATCTTAGTCTTGATCTGAAAGAGTAAAGTAGATTGAAACTATATATTTCGAAATATATAGTTTCAATCTAAATTAAGCTACAATTCTCATGAATCAATAGTTTGGATTTGTAGGTAGTGACCAAACAAACAAAACGAAAGAAACCTCATGTCTTTAGATCAAAACAGAACCTTAGTAATTGTAAATTACTCTTTAATCAACAGATTGACTTATTTTAGACTTCAATTTGAGGCGAATTCGAATTCAAAATTGTTCTAATTGTATAATCATCAACTACTGACATTGGTAAACGACCCAAAGAAATTTGATTATAATTCAATTCGTGACGATCATAAGTAGAAAGTTCATATTCTTCAGTCATTGATAAACAATTTGTTGGACAATATTCAACGCAGTTACCACAAAATATACAGATCCCGAAATCAATACTGTAATTAAGCAATCGTTTCTTTCGAATATCCGTTTCCAATTTCCAATCAACAACGGGGAGATCTATAGGACATACACGAACACATACTTCACAAGCAATGCATTTATCGAATTCAAAATGGATTCGACCACGGAAACGCTCCGATGCTATTAATTTTTCGTAAGGATATTGAATAGTTACAGGCAAACGATTTGCATGGGATAAAGTAATCATGAAACCCTGACCAATGTACCTTGCAGCTCGTACTGTTTGTTGACCATAATTCATGAACCCAGTTACCATAGGGAACATATTATAATATCTCTAAAGAATTTTATGTTTGTTTCTTTCTCTTGTTTGAGCAAGTCGTGAATATAGAATATGGTATTCCTTTACAATGAAAAGAGTTGAAAAGATGTTGTTAATAATAGATTACCGAGAGATATAGGTAAAAGAAATTTCCATCCAAGATTTAATAGTTGATCTATTCTTAGTCGGGGTAAAGTCCATCTTGTTGCTATAGAAATGAACAAGAACAAATAAGTTTTCGCTAATGTAATAAAGATACTAATTGTCATTCCAAAGACTTCATACACTTTATTTATTTCAAATAGTTCATAACCTAATATGTATGGAATAGAGATATCCCAACCACCCAAGTAAAGAACAGTTACAAATAACGAAGAAACTAATAGATTTAGATAGGAAGCAACATAAAATAAAACCAAATTTTATACCTGAATACTCAGTTTGATAACCCGCTACTAATTCTTCTTCTGCTTCTGGTAAATCAAAAGGTAATCTCTCGCATTCTGCTAAGGAAGAAATTAGAAAAATAACAAACCCTATAGGTTGACGCCACAAATTCCAACCCCAAAAACCATATTTTTGATTGAGCCTCAACTATATCAAACGGTACTAGAACTGTTAGATAATTATAGTCGGTAATAACATCACTGTTCTCATCGCTATTACAGAACCGTACATGAGATTTTCACCTCATACGGCTCCTTGAGGGCCTTAAATAAATCTAAGGAGCGTATCGGGATTATTTATCTTGTCTTGCTATGTTTTTTTTGTAGAATACTATAAGATAAAAATATACTATAAGATAAAAATCTATCGTGTGTCCCCAAATTAACCCAATAGAATTCTGTCTGTTATAATAATAAAGAAAAAGGTTACTTCTGAATTGATCTCATCCTTTAAAAAAAATTCTTTGTTGAGTAATAACTTAATTCTTTACTAAAATACTATTTATTATAAATATCAATAACCCATTGTTTTCAATTACGAAAAAAAAATTGGCTATTCCATTAGTTCATGAATTCGGACATGAATTCTATCTCTATGAATAGGGAGATAGGAAAGAAATGCATATAGTAATGGAGATAAGAAACAATAAAAAATATCTCTTTTTTTTTTTTTTTTGTAATTGGATTCTTTCCATTTTTTTTCGTTCCTATTCTTCTTTCTGAGAAAAAGGGTACTTACTCAATAAGGGATTATTTCGTTTCCGATAGTCATTTATTTAATGGGTGGATAGGCGTATACTCTGGATCGGAATCGTGGGGAGTACTGCCTGATCATTTCTACAAACTTAAAGCCCCAATTCGTATTCTTTTTATATTATGCATTTTGCAAAAATGTCCTTCTCTCTCTTTTGGTTTTGGATAATTTTGAAAATCTCCATTACTAATCCTTTGTATATCTTGGTGTTTCTAACCATCCACTCATTTTTGCTCAATCGGCTGTGTTATGGTAATACACATATGGTAGTACATAAAAATAATAGTGAAAACTCAATCCGGTTGATCTTTTGAGTCCGCTTCAAGACAGGATAACTAGTGACCCAATCTTGGGGCTCTCTTGCGCCTATATTTTTTTCTGCTTAAC
Organism: Cucumis melo; assembly: GCF_025177605.1. Lineage (NCBI taxonomy): Eukaryota > Viridiplantae > Streptophyta > Magnoliopsida > Cucurbitales > Cucurbitaceae > Cucumis > Cucumis melo. The sequence continues at coordinate 19,740 of NW_026124677.1, read as the reverse complement.
TCTTATACATAGAAAATGAGACTTAATATTTTGACTGCTAATTTTTATTTATATAAGCTGTTTTCTTTCACTCATATAACTATCTGATTTAGTTCATTAATCCGAATAATAAATATAAAAATGAGGATATCTATTCAATGCATTTCAACCCTTTTCTCGAAAAAAAGTGGGAGAAGTTTATGTCTCAACGAATCACACGTAGAGATATTGATAATACACATAGAGTTAATGGTATTTCATAACTAATTGATTGAGCAGCAGCTCGTAGACCACCTAAGAAGGAATATTTATTATTGGATCCATATCCTGACATAAGAAGTCCGATGGGAGCAACACTTGAAATGGCAATCCATAAAAAAACACCGATAGGTAGATCGGCTAAAACAAGGCGATAACCAAAAGGAATTACTGAATAGCTTAGTAAAATTGATATGACTGCTATCGATGGTCCCATACTGAATAAGCGAGTATCACCTCTAGATGGAAGCAGATTTTCTTTAAAAAGTAGTTTTGTACCATCTGCTAAAGCTTGAAGAACTCCCAAAGGACCAGCATATTCAGGTCCAATCCGTTGTTGTATTCCTGCGGATATTTCTCTTTCTAACCATACAATTACTAGTACGCCTATTGTGATTCCCAATACAGTAGTCAAAATAGGGACAAGTACCCATAGAATTCCATAGAATTCTTTTAAGAATTCCAATCTCGAAAAAGAATTGATATCTTGGACTTGTGATGTATCAATTATCATTTTAACGATCAACTTCTCCCATAATGATATCTATGCTACCTAGTATTGTCATAATATCAGCCAATTTCATTCTTTTAACTAACTGAGGAAGAATTTGCAAATTGATAAAACCCGGCGGGCGAATTTTCCACCTCCAAGGAAAACCACCCTGATCCCCTATCAAAAAAATGCCCAATTCTCCTTTGGGGGCTTCGACTCTCACATAAAGTTCTTGTTTCGCCAATTCAAAAGTTGGCGAAGGTTTTTTACTAATGAATCGATAGTCAAAGTCATTCCATTCCGGAGACCTTGCTCGATCAAAAGATCGTATTTCTAAATTTTCATAAGGTCCCCCTGGAATTCCTTCCAAAGCTTGTTGAATAATTTTTACGGATTCCGTCATCTCAGCAAGTCTGACTAAATAACGAGCTAATGAATCGCCTTCTTTTTGCCACTGAACTTCCCAATCAAATTCGTCATAACACTCATAACGATCAACTTTACGAAGATCCCATGGTATTCCGGAAGCTCGTAGCATTGGTCCTGATAACCCCCAATTTATGACCTCTTCTCCAGAAATAATACCTACTCCCTCAACTCGTTCTAAAAAAATAGGATTTTGTGTAATAAGTTTTTGATATTCAGCAACCGCTGTCAAAAAATAATCGCAGAAATCCAAACATTTATCTATCCATCCATGAGGTAGATCAGCCGCGACTCCCCCGATACGAAAAAAATTATGCATCATTCTCATACCGGTGGCTGCTTCGAATAGATCATATACTAATTCTCGTTCTCTGAAAATATAGAAGAAGGGAGTCTGTGCGCCAATATCCGCCATAAAAGGGCCAAGCCATAACAGATGAGAAGCTATACGACTCAACTCCAACATAATTACTCTGATATAGCTAGCTCTTTTGGGGACTTGAATATTTCCCAACTGTTCTGGACCATTTACGGTTATTGCTTCTGTAAACATAGTAGCTAAATAATCCCAACGTGTTACATAAGGTAGATATTGTATAATTGTTCGGTTTTCTGCAATTTTTTCCATCCCTCTGTGTAAATAACCCAATATTGGTTCACAGTCAATAACATCTTCACCATCCAAAGTAAGGATGAGTCGAAGAACACCGTGCATTGAGGGGTGGTGAGGTCCCATATTGACTATCATGAGGTCTTTTCTTGTAGCCGGTCCATTCATAAGTTTTTCCTCGATTCATCTTTCCATGAATTGCTGAAAATTAAAATAAGTTCATAAAAATGCAAGATCTAATAAATCAAATAATTAAAAATTACTTTTTAAATTACTGAGTTTTTGACTCCCGAATATCCAATTGATTAATTAATTCTTTATAACGCATTTTATTTTTCTTTGATAAATAAGAAAGTAATCGTTGGCGTTTTCCGAGAATTTTACGTAGACCTCTTTGAGATAAATAGTCTTTTTTGTGCAATTCCAAATGTGAAGTAAGTCTTCGTATCTTATTGGTGAAACTGACTACTTGAAATTCAACAGATCCTCCATTTTCTTTTTTTTCTTCTTGCGAAATAACTGAGCTGAATGAATTTTTTACCATAAAATTAAATCTCCTTAGCCTTCTTTTTTTTTATAAATTATTATTGATCAGTAATAATAATGTTACTCGTTTTAATTTGATATACACAATAATCTTACTTTGATTAAGAATTTCTATTCTTTTTTTTTTTAATAAAATCTAGCAATCCCTTTTTTGAAAATTTCAGATAGGTATACAAAAGTCTGGTATATTTTTGCATGCACAAAAAATATTTAGACTGCAATTTTCAATTTAAAATGAAATAAGAATATTTTCTTGATTCATTTCTAAATCTAATAGATACGTCATTAAATTCAATTAATATCATCTATCAGAATCTAAGAGAGTGCCATATGTGTATTTCTTTGTCTTCATATACCATATAAGGTACGGGCAATATAGGAAAAATGTAGCATTAACTAATTTGCAATTGTGGATACATATGGATCCTTAGCATACTAAAACGACTGCTATTATTGGTATCAAACCAATACCGATTCATACAAGCTAAATCTTCTAATCGATAATTGGGCCAAAGAAAGAACTTTAATTTTTTTAGTTGATTTTGATATCTATCAAGATGTTTGCTTGTTTTATCTAAAACTTGATCATCTGTTTTCACCTTATTTCCATTGTAAAATGCTGTATTTCTCTGGATATCATTTTTATTCCCAGAATTGAAACAAATTAGAATTCTAAACTCTCTACGACCTCTAGGGGATAAGATATTTTCCGGAACAAGCAAATCATAATAATTGCTGGTTCTATTTTCAGTCATTTTTTGAGGTATTGCAATGGATTCAGCAAAACTCCTCTTATAAGGATAGCCTTTTTCTTGATATTTTTGATTAAATTGGTACTTATTCTTATGAACTAATGAAATACCTATGGTTTGAGACATAATAAATTTTCCATCATTTTTTACAGACAGACGAATGGGTTCTATAATAAGTATTCCAGTTCTAATTAATTCTGAAAGAATCAAGCCCTTCGAAGATAGCAGAATATCCAGACTCAGGTTGCCATTTTGAATAGAGGATATATAAATTTGTTTGGGATCTAGCAGTCTAACCAGGAGACAACATATTTTGATGTTATTGAAAATTTTTTTATTTACGTATGCCGAACCATCCCATCTGCATTGAACACGAAAATATTTTTTTAGTAACAACTCAAACTCCTTGCTCATCTTTTTCGCGTATTGGTTTTGATTTATACGTTTTCTCCTATCTGCTACCGCAGAATCTTCTTGAAGATTTTTTTTGTGGTTTGAGTGAACTGAGTCAAGATCCTCTTTGGCCACAGATTCCTTTTCTGCTTTATTTCCATTTTCTAATTCAAAAGTTTTTTCCTTCGCTGATAGAAAAAGAGATCCTTTTTTCTTTTCAATGAGTTTTTTTTTTTTACTAAAAATTTCATTTCCATTCAATTTTTTTTCATTTCCATTCAAATTAAAAAGAAGTGATTTGATTGGTATCAGCCATGGATTAATCTTATATGCATTATAAAGTATCAAAAATTCTGGAAAGACCCACCCACGTTTCAAATTCGATCTGGAACCACTTAGTATTTCTTCATTCATTCTCATCCAATCAAAAAAAGTTTGTTTTTTTTTGTTGGATCGGTTGCTTTTTTTATCTTGATTAATTGTCAGATAAAACAAATGTTTCTTATTTATTTTTTTAATTAGTTGAAAATGATTAACCCCAGTTTTAGTATTTTTTTTACTGTTCGTGTCAGCCTCAATATGGATCCAGGATCGAATATCGACCTTATTTTTAATAGAAAAATGCAGCATTCTCCAATCAAAATATTTTCTATCCATAGTTTTTTCCAGATCTATAATATCATCTTCTCGTAGATAATTATTGATAAGGATATCAGTCAGTATATCAATAAATTTACATTTATCCGTGTTGTACTTATAAGAACTTTCTTGATTATTTTTTACTTCTACTGGTAATTCAACAATATATGAATCTTTATTATCTTCATAATTAATAGATTTATATGATAAACAATCATATATATATTTTTTTATTTTCTTATCTTTTTTATTCGGTAATGAGTCGTCTATTTCAAAATGATTTTGTTTTTTGTAAGCAATTAATCGGTTTTTTTCATCTGAAAAACATTGGTTAAAATCTTTATTTTTACGATCTTGCTTAACTCTATTTCGCCATTTTTGGGGGAGTAATTTTGACCATCTAATCGGATATAAATCCAAGTTATAATGACCCCTTAACCAGTTTTTCCATTGATTTCTCATTCCAGAATTTTCAAGATTATTTTGTTTTAGGTCGGAATGTAATATTTCGTGTGCTCCAACAACTTCAACAAAATAATCCTCTATTTCATTCTTAAGAAAACGAGATGTTCCGTGATATTGAAAGACAGGTCTTAACTTAGATAAATTAATAATTTGTGTTTGTGATAATTTGTAAAATAAATATGCTTGCGACAAGTATGATAAGTCCAAAAAGATCTTTCCATTCTTATTAGTAATATTGGAAAGTGACTTTTTGATAGTTGAAATAAAGTCAATTATACTTTGATTTGTTTTATCAATTCTTTCTTGATTTGATTCATTATTGAAAATGGATTTAGTAAATTTTTTTTTTATTGATTCAATAAAAAGTTGGCCATTCCTCGGCATATTAATCATACGTTGAAAACATATACATAGATATTTTTCAACAAAAAAATTTAGAAAATGATGCGATTTACGAATTAATCGTACATTTCTTTTTTTTAATATCTTTAAAATATTTTTCTGAGATTCAAATATTTTATCATCATAACTTATTTTGTTAGGACTAATTTCTGTATTTAGCAACTCTTGTTTCGTGTCTTTTCTAATTTTTTCAATTTTTTTTAGTATGGTGTTTGTTCTATCAGTCAAATCTTTCATTTTTTTTTCTCTCAATGAAAAATTTGTCCAATCCATAGAACTAATTACAATGGACGAGTCTTGGATCATTCGATTACTTATTATCGAATTTTTTTCGTTTTTAGCTTGATTCAACTTGTATATTTCTTTCAATTGAAATAATGGAATTGGGGTTCTTTGTAAAAGTGCTTTTATTCCTTCTTTTATCTTTATAAATAAAATGTTTTCGGTGACCTCTTTTTTTTTTTCTTTTGAAAAATTTATAATTTCTTTGAAAATTTTTATAAACAACTTTGTTCTTAAAAGTCTTCCAATACACATCTTTGTCCAGTTTTTTAAATTTTTTGCTCTTTCGGTTATTAACTCGGGTTCAAAAAACGAAAGGTTTCTTGTGCCAGTACCAAAAGGAAGGTCAGTTTCCATTCCCAAAATTGTTAAAAAAGAAAAATCCCTTTTCTTTTTTATTGAATCAGGGGATTCTAACCTAGATTTGGGCCACGGTTTCAGACGAAAAGGAAATAAGATCTTTATTTGAATACCGTCTGTTAACCAATTTTTTGGAAATTCGTTTTCTGATAATGGAATACCATTATATGTGCACTTTATATGAATTTCTTTATTCCAATTTTGAAAATCCTCATACCAGTCAGGAACTGCAAATAATAGCATACGGGTAAGGTTTTTAGCTATTATCAATGAGGGTAAGACAATATATTTTCTAATAATTGATTGAGTTATTAACAAAGAACCTCTTATTACTTGAGCAAATCGAATGCTATCCCAGAGTTCTCCTATTTCTATACGTCTTTCTTCTAAGGTGCTTTTCAACAACTTTCTACTTTTTTGCATATTTTCGCTTCTCGTTTCTTCTCTATTATTCGAAATAGTCAATTCTGTGTTTGTCCATATCCAAGGTCTAAAAAGTTTTTTCATTAGACCAGGAATATCAAAAAAACGAGATTTGGCTACTCTGTCAAAAAAAAGAAAAGAATGTACACGTTTTTGAAACAGTTTCCCAATAAATGTTTTACGTCGTTGAGCACGCATAGAGCCTTTGATTAGCTCTCGACGAAAATCCGATTGGTAGGAATAGCGTATCAGAGAAATTTGATCTGAGTCCTCAGACTCATCAGTATAGTTGATATTAGTATTAGTAGGAATATTTCTAATTTTTTCGTTCGCCTTTTGCCGATCAGTAAGCTTATTCCTATCATTAAAAAGTATGACATTTTTGGCTCTTCTTGAACGAATTTGATGATCTTCCGGCATATCTTCGTCGTTTTCTTGGATCAGTTGGTCTGTCTCCGTGATTAATTTGTATGACCAGCGAGGAACTTTTTTACTTATTTCTTTTATTGCAATCGAGTTTTCACCACTTTCTTTAGCTCCATCGAAGAAAAAGTTGAAAGATTTTCTTCGATCTTCTGACTCAATTTTATCTTCAATTTGTGGGTAATTAGTATTAAAAAAAATAACATGAATCTTATTTATCCAAATTTTCTTTTTCTCACTATCATTTTTTCTAGAACTTTTATTTAGCATTGAGAATAATAAAACTAAATTGATTCGTCTCCGGTAAGGACCACTCAACAACGGATCATATATTTTTGGTAAATAGTCTTTTTTAGTTTTATCATTACATAATTGAGTCCTTTTTTGCAGTACATCCCCAACTAAAGTAAGGGATCCGTGATCGAGAAGTCGAATTCTAGTTATAACTATTTTTTGAAAATTTATTTTTTTTTTTTCATTGAGAGAATTCCAAGGATTATCGAATTGATAATAATAAAGTTTTTTTGTTGTCAACAAAGATATCTTTTTTTTTATCATTTCTAAAAAAGTTGCTATACTAGGTGGATGTGTAAAAACTATTCTGTCTTTTCCGTCACTTTCACATGTATAAAAAAAATATTGTGACATTTCGTTTCTAACAGCATTTTCAAATTTATCATTTTTTATATATCGAACTGGACGATTCCATCGTTTATAGTCGAAAAGGATAGTCACAAGAGGTTTTTCAAACCAGAAGAGAGATTTTTCTTTTTTATCTATTTCTAACTT
>NW_026124676.1:30000-34409 GCF_025177605.1 Cucumis melo | reverse complement strand
ACATTACCGATTGATAAATCCCTAACTTTAGGGCTTTTTTAAATTGATTCAATTGTGAAATAAATAAAATATCACGATGTGTGTATCTAGGGAATAGTTGCTTCAAAGTGAATTACCCCTAGATACACATATTTAATGAAATTTTTGATTTATTTTGAGTATACGGATTCTGTTAAAGATTCAAACTTCATTTTCGTCTTTTTTTTTTATAAAGTTTTTTTACAACAAAAATCCAATGGATTTCAAATTTATGCAAAATTCTTTTCCATTTCGAGAATGTCTAATATATGTTTTACGTCTTCTATGCGAAAATGTTTGATTTTCATAAGTTCGTCTGGACTATTATTCAAAAGGTCAAATAATGTATGTATATTGCACCTTTTGAGGCAATTATAGATCCTAGGAGGCAATTCTGATTGGTCAATAAAAATATATTTTAATGCTCTTTCTTTTTTCTTTTTTCTTAGTTTCGCCAATTTCTCATGAAAAGTAAAAAGGGGTAAAGTAACTTTTTGTTTATTATTTTTAAAATGGAAGTTTTCTTTTTCTTCTTCCGCATGTAAAAAAGGAATAAATAAATCAATCAAATTCCGAGAGGCTTCATGAAGTGCTTCTTTAGGAGTTAAACTTCCATTGGTCCATATTTCGAGAAAAAGTATCTCTTGTTTTTCATTCCCATTTACATAAGAATGAATACTATGATTAACATTTCGAACAGGCATGAATATAGCATCCATAGGATAACTTGCGTCTTGAAAATTATTTGGCGTTTGTATATGATATCCGCGATTCCTCTCGATCTTTAATTCAATACAAAAATTAATTGGTTCCGTTAGGTTAGCTATATGCTGTGTATTATCAACGATTTCCACCGAAGGTGGTAAGATGATGTCTTGAGCAGTTACGCATCCAGGACCCTTGACACAAATAGACGCATCACGAGTTCCATACAGATTACTTCTCAATACAATTTCTTTCAAATTCATTAAAATTTCATGTACTGATTCTTGAATACCGACTATGGTAGAGTATTCATGTGGGATTTTTTCAGATTTTGCACGTGTGATACATGTTCCCTCTATTTCTCCAAGCAAAGCTTTTCGCATCGCAATGCCTATAGTATCCCCTTGTCCCTTCATAAGTGGAGACAGAATAAAGCGTCCATAATAAAGACGCTTACTGTCTGCTCTTGATTCAACACACTTCCACTTTAGTGTCCGAGTCGATACTCTGATTTTCTCTCGAACCATAGTAATATTTTTTGATAAAATCATTGAATTATTTATTTCTCTTGAAATTTCTCTTCAATGTTTATTTTTACACACGTCGTTTTTTAGGGGGCCTACAGCCATTATGTGGCATAGGGGTTACATCCCGTATGAAACTTAATAGTATACCGCTTCTCCGAATAGCTCTTAATGCTGCATCTCTTCCGAGACCGGGGCCCTTTATCATAACTTCGGCTCGTTGCATCCCTTGATCCACTACTGCCCGAATAGCATTTCCTGCTGCGGTTTGGGCGGCAAATGGTGTCCCTCTTCTTGTACCTTTGAATCCACACGTACCGGCGGAGGACCAAGAAATTACCCGACCCCGTACATCTGTAACAGTCACAATTGTATTGTTGAAACTTGCTTGAACATGAATAACGCCCTTTGGTATTCTACGCGTACTTTTACGTGAGCTAATACGTCCATTTCTACGTGAACCGATTCTTGGTATGGGTTTTGCCATATTTTATCATCTCATAAATCTAAGTCAGAGATATATGGATATATCCATTTCATGTCAAAACGGATCCTTTAATTTCTTTTTATGTATATATTGTGGGTGGCCTTTAGGGGTCCTTTTTTTTATAAAGATTATCCTTGTCTTTGTTTATGTCTCGGATTGGAACAAATTACCATAATTCGTCTCCGCCTACGGATCAGGCGACATTTTTCACAAATTTTCCGAATGGAGGCCCTTATTTTCATATTTTTTATTCCTTACCTTAATCTACTTATTGGAAGAAAATAAGTTTCTTGAAATTTTCTATTTCGAATTGGATCTCCCTACAAAAAAAAGAATATTGCACGTGAAAAGACTACTTCACCTAATCATTCGAATCTTTGTTTCGTAGTCTATAAATTATACGCCTTCTGGTCCTGGTTGAATCGTAACAACTTACTGAAATTTTGACTCTCTATTACCTAGTATATGGATAAAACTATGTTGAATCCTTCCTGAAACGTAACCTAGAATTGGATCCTCATTATCTAAACAAACCCAAAACATATCATTGGTAAGTGATTCAGTAATTAAACCTTCAGAAATCCTTTTTTGCTCTTTCATTCCAGACGAAACACCCTTCAAAGTATCAATTAATCAAGGGGGAGTCGTATTATAAACTATAAACCCACCTCTTTTCTTTTTTTTTTTTTTTTACAAATAGGGAAGTTCTGTGTATAATTCGAATATCATAAAGATTACCATATATAACACAAAATTTCGCCGCCGATTCCCTGTAGTCGAGCTTCTCGGTCTGTCATTATACCCCGAGAAGTAGACAGAATTACAATGCCCATTCCGCCTAAAATTCTAGGAATTTTTTGATAGTTAGAATATATTCGGAGACCAGGTCGACTGATCCGTTTTAAATTTAAAATCGTTTTATATGGTCCTTTCCTATTTCTTCTATGTCGTAGGGTTAAAACCCAAAAATCCTTGTTGCTTTCCCGATGTTTCCTTACGTTTTCAATAAAACCTTCTCGTAAAAGTATTTTAACAATGTTTTCGGTGATGTTAGTAGATGGTATTCGAACCATTCCTTTTCTATTCATGTCAGCATTGCGAATAGAGGTTATTATGTTAGCAATAGTGTCCTTACCCATGATAAACGAAAATTATTGGTTACTTAAATTTTTGATCTAATCAACATTCTTTTTTATTAAATAGTTATGAATTTTAAAAGGTATATACGTGATACACAATCTACTAATTAATTTCATTCAAATAGTATAACTATCTCACGGTCTGTCTCATTTTATAATACTTCAGGTGCTAATGAAATTATTTTAGTGAAATTTAACTGTCTCAATTCTCGGGCAATCGCACCAAAAATTCGAGTTCCTTTTGGATTTCCTTCTTGATCAATAACAACCGCAGCATTGTCATCATATCGTATTATCATACCATTTTCTCGTTTGAGTTCTTTACAAGTACGTACAATTACAGCTCTGATCACTTCTGATCTTTCTAGAGGTGTATTTGGGACGGCTTTCTTGATTACAGCAACAATAACGTCACCAATATGAGCATATCGTCGATTACTAGCCCCTATGATTCGAATACACATCAATTCTCGGGCTCCGCTGTTATCTGCTACATTCAAAAGGGTTTGAGGTTGAATCATATTATTTTGGAATCTTTTCTTTCAATGCAAAGGGCGAAGTAAAAAAAAAAAAAAGAAATATTGTTTTTCAAAAAAAAAAAAAATAAATCTGCAATTGTTTTTTTTTCATCTTAAACAAAGATCGCTTTCCTTTGATTCTACATTTCTATCCCGAAGTAATGAATTGGGTTCGTATAGGCATTTTGGATGCCGCTATTGAAATAGCTTTTCTGGCTATATTTTCGGCTACTCCACTCATTTCATAAAGTATTCTACCTGGTTTAACAACAGCTACCCAATATTCGGGGGATCCTTTCCCTGAACCCATACGTGTTTCTGTGGGTCTTAGTGTAACGGGTTTGTCCGGAAATATACGTACCCATATTTTTCCACCGCGTCGTGCATTTCGTGTCATTGCCCTTCGTCCGGCTTCGATTTGTCTCGATGTGATCCAAGCGGGTTCAAGTGCCTGAATAGCGTATCTCCCGAAGCAAATACTATTGCCTCGATAAGATATTCCTTTCATTCTTCCTCTATGGTGTTTACGGAATCTGGTTCTTTTGGGGTTATAGTTGATGGTTATTTCTAAATTCCATCTCTACTACAGAACCGGACATGAGAGTTTCTTCTCATCCAGCTCCTCGCGAATGAAACGATTCAAAAAAATATACATGTATTTACTGATATTTTCTGAATAATAGATTCAATTATGGGATTTTTGATATTTCATTTAATCAATCTATTCGAAATTTGTATATCTTCTTTTCTTTTGATAGAAAACTAAACTGTTTATAGATTCTAGAATAATAGAATAAGTTTTTTTATTATAGTTTTCTAAAAAATTATAGATAATATAATCTCGTTTTGTTATTTTTTCTTTTATTATTAAGGTTATAACAAATCTTTATTTTGTTTTGCCTTTTTTTATCTATTATTATATTTGATCGACCCTAATTTAGAAATATAATAAAATGGAAACGTTCGCGGGCGAATATTTACTCTTTTTATATATGTTTTGGTTCTCGGGTTAGTTAGC
>NW_026124676.1:20000-22500 GCF_025177605.1 Cucumis melo | reverse complement strand
ATAATCCACATCACTTCTGCTTCTATTGTAACAAAAGATTCCCTTTTTATGTGGATTATGTGGAAAAGGCCCGTATCAATAATTATGATTTTACGTATGGACAATTCCTCAATATCTTGTTCATTCGCAACAAAATATTTTCTTTGTGCGGCGGTAAAAAAAAACATGCTTTTTTGGAGAGAGATACTATTTCACCAATCGAGTCACAGGTATCTAACATATTCATACCTAACGATTTTCCACAAAGTGGTGACGAAAGGTATAACTTGTACAAATCTTTCCATTTTCCAATTCGATCCGATCCATTCGTTCGTCGAGCTATTTACTCGATCGCAGACATTTCTGGAACACCTCTAACAGAGGGACAAATAGTCAATTTTGAAAGAACTTATTGTCAACCTCTTTCAGATATGAATCTATCTGATTCAGAGGGGAAGAACTTGCATCAGTATCTCAATTTCAATTCAAACATGGGTTTGATTCACACTCCATGTTCTGAGAAATATTTACCATCCGAAAAGAGGAAAAAACGGAGTCTTTGTCTAAAGAAATGCCTTGAGAAAGGGCAGATGTATAGAACCTTTCAACGAGATAGTGCTTTTTCAACTCTCTCAAAATGGAATCTATTCCAAACATATATGCCATGGTTCCTTACTTCGACAGGGTACAAATATCTAAATTTGCTATTTTTAGATACTTTTTCAGACCTATTGCCGATACTAAGTAGCATCCAAAAATTTGTATACATTTTTCATGATATATATGATCCATGCATAATATCATGGCGAATTCTTCAGAGAAAATTGTGTCTTCTACAATGGAATCTGATAAGTGAGATTTCGAGTAAGTGTTTACCTAATCTTCTTCTGTCCGAAGAAATGATTCATCGAAATAATGAGTCACCATCGATATCGACACATCTGAGATGGCCAAATGTTCGGGAGTTCCTCTATTCAATCCTTTTCCTTCTTCTTATTGCTGTATATCTCGTTCGTACACATCTTCTCTTTGTTTCTCGAGCCTATAGTGAGTTACAGACAGAGTTCGAAAAGGTCAAATCTTTGATGATTCCATCATACATGATTGAGTTGCGAAAACTTCTGGATAGGTATCCCAGGAATTCTTTCTGGTTAAAGAATCTCTTTCTAGTTGCTCTGGAACAATTAGGAGATTCTCTAGAAGAAATATGGGGTTCTGCTTCTGGTGGCAACATGCTATGGGGTGGCGGTCCCGCTTATGGGGTCAAATCAATACGTTCGAAGAAGAAAGATTGGAATATCAATCTCATCGATCTCATAAGTATCATACCAAATCCCATCAATCGAATCGCTTTTTCGAGAAATACGAGACATCTAAGTCATACAAGTAAAGAGATATATTCATTGATAAGAAAAAATGTGAACGGTGATTGGATTGATGAGAAAATCCAATCCTGGGTCTCGAACAGTGATTCGATTGATGATAAAGAAAGAGAATTCTTGATTCAGTTCTCCACCTTAACGACAGAAAAAAGGATTGATCAAATTCTATTGAGTCTGACTCATAGTGATCATTTATCAAAGAATGACTCTGGTTATCAAATGATTGAACAACCGGGAGTAATTTACTTACGATACTTAGTTGACATTCATAAAAAGTATCTAATGAATTATGAGTTCAATACATCCTGTTTAGCAGAAAGACGGACATTCCTTGCTCATTATCAGACAATCACTTATTCACAAACCTCGTGTGGGGCTAATAGTTTTCATTTCCCATCTCATGGAAAACCCTTTTCGCTCCGCTTATTAGCCCTCCCCCCCTCTAGGGGTATTTTAGTGATAGGTTCTATAGGAACTGGACGATCCTATTTGGTCAAATACCTAGCGACAAACTCCTATCTTCCTTTCGTTACAGTATTTCTGAACAAGTTGCTGGATAAGAAGCCTAAGGGTTTTCTTATTGATGATAGTGACGATATTGATGATAGTGACGATATTGATGATAGTGGCGATATTGATGATAGTGACGATATCGACCGTGACCTTGATACGGAGCTGGAGCTTCTAACTATGATGAATGCGCTAACTAAGGATATGATGCTGGAAATAGACCGATTTTATATCACCCTTCAATTCGAATTAGCAAAAGCAATGTCTCCTTGCATAATATGGATTCCAAACATTCATAATCTGTATGTGACTGAGTCGAATTACTTATCCCTTGGTCTATTAGTGAACTATCTCTCCAGGGATTTTGAAAGATGTTCCACTACAAATATTCTTGTTATTGCTTCGACCCATATTCCCCAAAAAGTGGATCCCGCTCTAATAGCTCCGAATAAATTGAATACATGCATTAAAATACGAAGGCTTCTTATTCCACAACAACGAAAGCACTTTTTCACTCTTTCATATACTAGGGGATTTCGCTTGGAAAAGAAAATGTTCCATACTAATGGATTCGGTTCCATAACCATGGGTTCCAATGTACGAGATCTTGTAGCACTTACCAATGAGGC